>NC_034177.2:10892300-11087300 GCF_002021735.2 Oncorhynchus kisutch
CGAACCCTTTGGAATGATCTGGATTTCTGCAAAACAATGATGAACCCTTTGCAATGATCTGGATTTCTGCAAACAATGATGAACCCTTTGGAATTATCTGGATTTCTGCAAAACAATGATGAACCCTTTGGAATTATCTGAATTTCTGCAAAAAATGTGGTCATAAAATTAGATCTGATCTTCATCTAAGTCACAACAACAGACAAACACAGTCTGCTTAAACTAATAACACACACATTATTGTATTTTTCTTGTCTATATTGAATACATAATTTAAACATTCACAGTGTAGGTTGGAAAAAAGTATGTGAACCCCCTAGGCTAATGACTTCTCCAAAAGCTAATTGGAGTCAGGAGTCAGCTAACCTGGAGTACAATCATTGAGACGAGATTGGAGATGTTGGTTAGAGCTGTCCTGCCCTTTAAAATAACTCACACAATGAGTTTGCTATTCACAAGAAGCATTGCCTGACGTGAACCAGGCCTCCAACAAAAGATCTCAGAAGACACAAGATTAAGAATCGTTGACTTGCATAAAGCTGGAAAGGGTTACAAAAGTATCTGTAAAAGCCTTGATGTAGACAAAATGTCTATAAATGGAGAAAGTTCAGCACTGTTGCTACTCTCCCTATGAGTGGCCATCCTGCAAAGATGACTGCAAGAGCACAGAGCAGAATTCTCAATGAGGTTAAGAAGAATCCTAGTGTCAGCTAAAGAATTACAGACATCTCTGGAGCATGCCAACATGGGAGGACACCACGGATGAAGCCACTGCTGTCCAAAAAAACCATTGCTGCACATCTAAAGTTCACAAAGAGCATCTGGATGTTCCACAGCGCTACTGGCAAAATATTATGTGGACAGATTCAACTAAAGTGGAGTTGTTTGGAATGAACACACAACACTGTGTGTGGAGAAAAAAAGGCACAGCACACCAACATCAAAACCTCATCCCAACTGTAAAGTATGGGGATGGGAGCATCACGGTTTGGAGCGGCTTAGCTGCCTCAGGGCCTGGACAGCTTGCCATTATCGACGGGGGAAGATGAATTCCCAAGTTTATCAAGACATTTTTCAGGAGAATGTTAGGCTATCTGTCCGCCAATTGAAGCTCAACAGAAGTTGGGTGATGCAACAGGACAACGACCCAAAACACAGATGTAAATCAACAATAGAATGGTTTCAACAGAAGAAAATACACCTTCTGGAGTGGCCCAGTCAGAGTCCCGACCTCAACCCGATTTAAAATGCTGTGGCATGACTTGGAGAGTGGTTCACACCAGACATCCTAAGAATATTGCTGAACTGAAACAGTTTTGTAAAGAGGAATGGTCCAAAATTCCTCCTGCAGGTCTGATCCTCAACTACAGAAAATGTTTGGTTGAGGTTATTGCTGCCAAAGGAGGGTCAACCAGATATTAAATCCAAGGGTTCACATACTTTTCTCACCCTGCACTGTGAATGTTTACATGGTGTGTTCAATAAAGACATGAAAAGATAATTGTTTGTGTGTTATTAGTTTAAGCAGACTGTGTTTGTCTATTGTTGGTGACTTAGATGAAGATCAGATCAAATTTTATAACCAATTTATGCAGAAATACAGGTAATTCCAAAGGGTTCACATACTTTTTCTTGCCACTGTATTTATTGAGTCCGTCAGATCGGAAGCAGTAGCGATGACCAGGGATGTTCTCTTGATAAGTGTGGAAATTAGACAATTTTCCTGTTCTGCTAAGCATTCAAAGTGTAAGTATTTTGGGTGTCAGGTAAAATGTATGGAGTAAAAAGTACCATTTTCTTTAGGAATGTAGTGAAGTAAATGCTGTCAAAAATATAACTTGTAAAGTACAGATACTCAAAAAAACAACTTAAGTAAAAATACTTGAAAGTATTTCACAGGTTGAAAAGCATTAAACATTTATGGCAATTTAGCTAGCTAGCTTGCAGTTGCTAGCTAGTTTGTCCTATTGAGTTGTTATTTTACCTGAAATGCACAACGTCCTCTACTCAACCGAATCAATTCTAGTCATCTCTCCTCCTTCCAGGCCTTTTCCCTCTTTGGGCTTTATATGCTGATTGGCATCTAACTTTCATAATAAGGTGTATTACCACAACCGACCGACCTCTGTTCATCTTTCAATCACCCACGTGGGTATAACCAATGAGGAGAAGGCACATGGGTATCTGCTTCAATAAACCAATGAGGAGATGGGAGAGGCAGGACATGCACTGTGTTCAGCGTCACAAATAGAACTGACTTCTATTTTAGCGCTTGGCAACGCAGACTCTCGTTGGCGCGCGCAAGCATTGTGGGTGCAATGAATGAATAACGTGTACATTGATTTTGCAACGCTCGCACACGCGACGCGAACGGTGTGATCAGCATGTAAGAGACTGCAGGGAAACAACTGAAAACAAGGAGACCACAGCCATAATTAGTAGGTGTCAGCAGACAGATGTATCAGCAAATAGAACCTCTCGAGCTCTAGTAGACAGGAGACTAGCAACAAGCCACACAGCCCAGTGACATTTCCAGCTCAAAGGACCATCTTTCCCTGTGGCATAAAGAGGAAGTGAATAGGGCTTGGCAGAAAGAGAGAACGACAGAAAGAGGGAGGTGCCCAAGCTGTTCTTTGTTCATTTCCCATTGCTCTGGCACTTTCAGGAGCCGCCTGTCAATGTGCTGACACAAAATGGAGGGCAAGCGGCAAAACCAACCAATGAATCACTGAGATTCAGATAGAACTCTTGAGGGGGAGCTCCCTGGCCAGTGGATTGTGTTCAGAACTGAGAGGGGCAGGGGGCGGGCGGGTTAAATGAAAAACACCATCATACCAGCAGTATTTCAGTATTTTGAAAGTTCCATATCTTGAAAACTTGATTGCTAACAGGCAAAACATTTTTGGGATTATGTCAATGGACTAAATAGTTTTTGTGTGACGTTTTCCTTTACATGCATCAAAGACTGTGGGAAATAGAGAGGGGCTTCCAGTGGCCCTGAGAGCAGCACGCTGAACTCACAACCTCATAAATCTGACATGAGGCCAAGCAGAGACAGGGTGTGTGTGTCTGTGTGTGTGCATGTGTCTGTGTGCGCGCATGTGTGTGTGTCTGTGTGCGCGCATGTGTGTGTGTGTGCGCGCATGTGTGTGTGTGTGTGTGTCTGTGTGTGTGCGCATGTGGTTGTTAGTGTGTGTTTGTGTGCGCGCATGTGTGTGTGTGTGTCTGTGTGAGTGTGTGTGTGCGCGCATGTGTGTTTTTTTTGTGTCCCCCTTACAGGTGAAAGGCCTTGTCCAAAAACTATTCACATCAGTTTGCCCTCCGGGAGAGGAGATAAAGACATGAAAGGAAAATGAAGCGGAACACAGATGAGGGAGAAACAGGCGATGTGAGACAGCTTAGAAAGACACAGGTTAACACACAAACACTGCACCCCAACGACCTCTTGCTCCAGGCCTAAAACAGTTTGTGTAAGCACTAGACTGTGGAACTGCTATTCAAAGAATGAATTGCATGGTTGTGTAAGAGGATATGGGTAGCATGTGTGGTAGATGACCACACACCTCTAGGTTTAATCTTCGCTATAGTGCTGTGTGTTGGTAGGAGGCACTGGGGTTTCCATATGGTTTATTGTGCATTGACCCACCTGTGTTGCCATCTTGCCGTAGTCAATCCAACGCAGGGTGGCAAAGTTGGTGGACTCGGCGCAGTTGAAGCCGTGGTTGAATCCGGCGTGATAGCCATAAGGAAAGGTGACCATAAACTCGCCTTCTTCCTGAGTGATCTGGAGATAGCAAGAGTTCAAAGGTTAAATGCTCCTCTGTGATGTTGTGACAGAGTATCAAATCAACAGGATGCAGTCATATAATCTACATGTTACTTGTACACTGATCAATATTTAAAAATTCTGCTTCGGGTTTGGATGACTGACCCTGAATGCAGTAAACAGTTGCATAAAAAGTTAAGTCAAACAACATTAAAATGTACATTAACTGACTGAGCATTAATAGTCAACAGAACCAGTGCAGTACAAGCAGTATGCAAACCTCATCAAATGTATCTATATTGCATAAGCAAACATTTTTGTTATTAAACCGGCTTTTGATGGGCAGAGATGAGCAAAACTATGCCAAAATGATGAAGTAATTTACATTTAAGGCAATGAAACTCTGCCTCGGATGGAAGGATTTGGCAAAAACAGGGTCTTCGCAACCCCTGAAACCCAGCCATGGGAACAAAAACAGATGCTTTCTCTTAATATCCACAATCATTAAGCACTGATGGGAAGGGTGATTTGCTTTTTTTTAACTCACCCTTCCTTCCTCCCGTCCTGCTTTCCCTCACTTGAGCTGCCTGGTGGCTACTTCTCCTAGAGAACCAGTCCCGGCAATACATGCGTAATTAGACGAGCCAGCAAGCATGGCACAAGAAATTAGCCAGTCCGTGCAAATTAAGATTTTCATTTGATTGCGTTTCGTTCCAAGGCAGAACTAGGGCCATCATTTACTGAGAGCTCGGGAGGGTGAAGACAGTTCACCGGAATTGTCTGCATCTCTTGGAAATGAAGCCTGACAAATTATTTGGCGGTTTTTATTCTGACACTCCTAGGTTTTCTGTGGCTGCCACAACATTAAAATGTCTACTACTATTACGCGAGGTTCATTGGCAATCCCTGACAGAATTATTAAGTCACTAGATTTCTACAGCTGAACTTCAAATATGCTGTACGTTTTGGGCCCTTGATCTGAAGACCCTCTTCATCAAGTCACAGGTAGCCTAGTGGTTAGAGCGTTGGGCCAGTAACCGAAAGGTTGCTAGATCCAATCCCCGAGCTGACAAGGTAGAAATCTGTCCTTCTGCCCCTGAACAAGGCAGGTAAACCCACTGAAAATAAGAATTTGTTCTTAACTAGTTAAATAAAAATAAAATAAAATGAGGAACACCGATTCATTTAGCTTTAAATATAAACTAGTTAGGAGTACTTCTCATGATAGAGAGGAGTGAGGCACATAAACTCAAGACTAAAGGAAGTGGAGCGGCGGGAGGCTAAAGGAAGTGGAGCGGCGGGAGGCTAAAGGAAGTGGAGCGACGGGAGGCTAAAGGAAGTGGAGCGGCGGGAGGCTAAAGGAAGTGGAGCGGCGGGAGGTTAAAGGAAGTGGAGAGGCTAAAGGAAGTGGAGCGGCGGGAGGCTAAAGGAAGTGGAGAGGCGGGAGGCTAAAGGAAGTGTAGAGGCTAAAGGAAGTGGAGAGACGGGAGACTAAAGGAAGTGGAGCGACGGGAGACTAAAGGAAGTGGTAAGACGGAGGCTAAAGGAAGTGGAGCGACGGGAGACTAAAGGAAGTGGAGCGACGGGAGACTAAAGGAAGTGGAGAGACGGGAGACTAAAGGAAGTGGAGAGACGGGAGACTAAAGGAAGTGGAGAGACGGGAGACTAAAGGAAGTGGAGCGGCGGGAGGTTGAAGGAAGTGGAGCGGCGGGAGAAAAAAGGAAGTGGAGCGGCGGGAGAAAAAAGGAAGTGGAGCGGCGGGAGAAAAAAGGAAGTGGAGCGTCGGGAGTCTAAAGGAAGTGGAGCGGCGGGAGGCTAAAGGAAGTGGAGCGGCGGGAGGCTAAAGGAAGTGGAGAGGCTAAAGGAAGTGGAGCGGCGGGAGGCTAAAGGAAGTGGAGAGGCTAAAGGAAGTGGAGAGACGGGAGACTAAAGGAAGTGGAGCAGTGGGAGACAGGCAGACAGCACGACAAAAGAAGTGAGGTGGTAAGACGGAGGCTAAAGGAAGTGGAGCGACGGGAGACTAAAGGAAGTGGAGCGACGGGAGACTAAAGGAAGTGGAGAGACGGGAGACTAAAGGAAGTGGAGAGACGGGAGACTAAAGGAAGTGGAGAGACGGGAGACTAAAGGAAGTGGAGAGACGGGAGACTAAAGGAAGTGGAGAGACGGGAGACTAAAGGAAGTGGAGCAGTGGGAGACAGGCAGACAGCACGACAAAAGAAGTGAGGTGGTAAGACGGAGGCTAAAGGAAGTGGAGCGGCGGGAGGCTAAAGGAAGTGGAGAGGCTAAAGGAAGTGGAGAGACGGGAGACTAAAGGAAGTGGAGAGACGGGAGGCTAAAGGAAGTGGAGAGACGGGAGGCTAAAGGAAGTGGAGAGGCTAAAGGAAGTGGAGAGACGGGAGACTAAAGGAAGTGGAGAGACGGGAGGCTAAAGGAAGTGGAGCGGCGGGAGGCTAAAGGAAGTGGAGCGACGGGAGGCTAAAGGAAGTGGAGAGGCTAAAGGAAGTGGAGAGGCTAAAGGAAGTGGAGAGGCTAAAGGAAGTGGAGAGACGGGAGACTAAAGGAAGTGGAGAGACGGGAGGCTAAAGGAAGTGGAGAGACGGGAGGCTAAAGGAAGTGGAGCGGCGGGAGGCTAAAGGAAGTGGAGCGGCGGGAGGCTAAAGGAAGTGGAGAGACTAAAGGAAGTGGAGCGACGGGAGGCTAAAGGAAGTGGAGCGACGGGAGACTAAAGGAAGTGGAGAGACGGGAGACTAAAGGAAGTGGAGAGACGGGAGACTAAAGGAAGTGGAGAGACGGGAGACTAAAGGAAGTGGAGCGACGGGAGACTAAAGGAAGTGGAGCGACGGGAGACTAAAGGAAGTGGAGCGACGGGAGACTAAAGGAAGTGGAGCGACGGGAGACTAAAGGAAGTGGAGCGACGGGAGACTAAAGGAAGTGGAGCAGTGGGAGACAGGCAGACAGCACGACAAAAGAAGTGAGGTGGTAAGACAGAGTAGATATCAAAGCCTGTTTTTGCTGATCTCATAGCTGCAATAAAGCCTGTGTTATTTTTTACACTCAAATCAAGGGAGACGCTCTCGGTGTGCATCAGATAACGACACCCCGAAGAACATGACAAAAAGGAAGAGAAAGAGAAACAACACAACTCTGCAGACAGAGGAGAACTTTGTATGCCCGTATCAGAGAGACTTACACATTATTTATTGTTTGAAATCTTACATTTATTTCGCACCATGACGGTTTCTACCTCCTACAATTATTACACACAGAAAAAAATGTAGATGATGATTAATTTTCTATCACTGAAATGGTAATGTCACTAAGACTCAATCCCAATCATAATTTACTGTGAAGTGAAGCTATGATCTTTAAGTAAAGACGCCATTAATCTCATTATCAACCTTGCAATACTGTGTGCTGTGTGTCCGTGTGCGTGAGTGCTGAGTGTCTGCCCGTGTGTGATGAGTGTCTGCCCGTGTGTGATGAGTGTCTGCCCGTGTGTGATGAGTGTCTGCCCGTGTGTGATGAGTGTCTGTCCGTGTGTGATGAGTGTCTGCCCGTGTGCAGGCCTGCATGTTCATGCACACTTTTGGAGTGTTCACGTCATCATCCTTCCCTCCATTCACTCCTCCCCCGTCATGCTGTCATCAGTCCCAGAGGTTGGTTGGAGAGCAGCCACACCCACAACAACTTAAGCATGTCTACTGACCCAGACTCAATCATCTAAAAGTGCCATTAGCCTCCACTTCAGTCAGTGAAGGCAGGCTTTCATTCACCCCATTCATTTCTATCAGCGGCCGGTGCTAGAGTCACAAGGGTGTGTCCCCTATGAGCCCTGGTCAAAAGTAGTGCACTTTATAGGGAATAGTGTTCCATTTAGGAAGTACCCAAATCCTTTCACAGGTTGAAGTACTTCAATTGTGCTTCAGCAAAGGGTTCCATTCAGAAGGGTTATTACTAAAACCGCCGTTGGTGGTGAAGTGGCTCCTTTCTGAGAGCTGTTCACAGGCTTAAGTGGTAATGTGATGACAAATGAGTTGAATTGCATTACCGGAAATATCCGTCAAACATAGATGGTTAAAATGAGAAGTGTTAGAGGTCTGTTATTGGTTAAATGTCCATGTATGACATCAATTAGATGGATGCTGTTACTTCCTTTATTTCCATTATATATAATTCCTCATGGAACAGTGTTGCTATTAAAACTTCAGAGCCCTAGGGCTGTATGTGTCAAGCGTCTCAGAGTAGGGTGCTGCAGTGTTCATTTTGGCATCCATTTTAGATTTAATATAGTATTTATGACTAAAATACCTTTTAGTCTCAAGTCACATTTTAGTCATGTCATCCATAGTTTTAGTTATTATCAGTCGACTAAAACCTGGGACAATGTGTGTATTTTTAAGTCGCAGTCATTTTAGTCAAATATTAGTCCGTTTATTTCCATGTGCACATTAAGATAGACCTATTTGGACCAGACTATGCCCTCATACAGTATAGTTGGCACATTGCAATTGTGGCAGATTGTAACCAATGGCAGCCATGATTTACCATATAGGCTACATGTTAAACAATTTAGACATGAAGTGATTTTCTCCCCATCACAACCTTAGGATGGAGGATAGGGCTGTGATATTATAAAATAGTGATATTTTTTCCATGGCAAAAATGAAAAGATCGGCGACAATCAGACAGCACACCCGAAAGACGTTAATCCCGCCAATTAAATATTCTGCAAAGGCATGCATGCTTATGATTGGATAAAACATTTGAGAAAAAGCTTCATGTTAAATTTGATGTTCATTAATATCACATGGAATTCTCATCATCACATTTGTTGAAAAGGAAAACTAATTTGTTAGTCATTGTTTTTTTTCTTTCTTCAGGACATCTCGTCTCGTTATTGCCATTCATTTGGGTCAGGAAAAATGGGTTGTTGACTAATATTTTGTTGTCAGTTATTGTTGAAATGAACACTGGGGGTGCTGATCGCCACCTGATCCTAGATCAGCACTTCTATTCTGAGTAGTGATGACAAATTGACAATTGTTCTTAACGTTTAAACTGCAATTTGTTTTGTTTTTCTTTAAAACTCTAAGACAAATTCATTATATTCCATATGAATTCCCATTTAATTCCCATTCTCATTTAACTTCTCAAAGTATTGCCATGCAGGGCTTCGCTGCTGTCGCCTGCCTTTCCCTGACATCTTTCCAACTGTTAAATATTATGACAAGGTGGGTGGAGTCGACTACTAAATAATTGATTGGTCGACTCCTTGCACGTGGACAGGGCAGCCACCAGGCAGGCAGTCAGACCCGTGCACTAGGCCTATCTATCAGTATAGACAGGGCAGCCACCAGGCAGACAGTCAGAACCGTGCACTAGGCCTGTCTATCAGTATAGACAGGGCAGCCACCAGGCAGACAGTCAGAACCGTGCACTAGGTTTATCTATCAGTATAGACAGGGCAGCCACCAGGCAGACAGTCAGAACCGTGCATGAGGTCTATCTATCAGTATAGACAGGGCAGCCACCAGGCAGACAGTCAGAACCGTGCACTAGGCCTATCTATCAGTATAGACAGGGCAGCCACCAGGCAGACAGTCAGAACCGTGCACTAGGCCTATCTATCAGTATAGACAGGGCAGCCACCAGGCAGACAGTCAGAACCGTGCACTAGGCCTATCTATCAGTATAGACAGGGCAGCCACCAGGCAGACAGTCAGAACCGTGCACTAGGCCTATCTATCAGTATAGACAGGGCAGCCACCAGGCAGACAGTCAGAACCGTGCACTAGGTCTATCTATCAGTATAGACAGGGCAGCCACCAGGCAGACAGTCAGAACCGTGCACTAGGTTTATCTATCAGTATAGACAGGGCAGCCACCAGGCAGACAGTCAGAACCGTGCATGAGGTCTATCTATCAGTATAGACAGGGCAGCCACCAGGCAGACAGTCAGAACCGTGCACTAGGCCTATCTATCAGTATAGACAGGGCAGCCACCAGGCAGACAGTCAGAACCGTGCACTAGGCCTATCTATCAGTATAGACAGGGCAGCCACCAGGCAGACAGTCAGAACCGTGCACTAGGCCTATCTATCAGTATAGACAGGGCAGCCACCAGGCAGACAGTCAGAACCGTGCACTAGGTCTATCTATCAGTATAGACAGGGCAGCCACCAGGCAGACAGTCAGAACCGTGCACTAGGTTTATCTATCAGTATAGACAGGGCAGCCACCAGGCAGACAGTCAGAACCGTGCATGAGGTCTATCTATCAGTATAGACAGGGCAGCCACCAGGCAGACAGTCAGAACCGTGCACTAGGCCTATCTATCAGTATAGACAGGGCAGCCACCAGGCAGACAGTCAGAACCGTGCACTAGGCCTATCTATCAGTATAGACAGGGCAGCCACCAGGCAGACAGTCAGAACCGTGCACTAGGCCTATCTATCAGTATAGACAGGGCAGCCACCAGGCAGACAGTCAGAACCGTGCACTAGGCCTATCTATCAGTATAGACAGGGCAGCCACCAGGCAGACAGTCAGAACCGTGCACTAGGTCTATCTATCAGTATAGACAGGGCAGCCACCAGGCAGACAGTCAGAACCGTGCACTAGGCCTATCTATCAGTATAGACAGGGCAGCCACCAGGCAGACAGTCAGAACCGTGCACTAGGTTTATCTATCAGTATAGACAGGGCAGCCACCAGGCAGACAGTCAGAACCGTGCACTAGGCCTATCTATCAGTATAGACAGGGCAGCCACCAGGCAGACAGTCAGAACCGTGCACTAGGTCTATCTATCAGTATAGACAGGGCAGCCACCAGGCAGACAGTCAGAACCGTGCACGAGGTCTATCTATCAGTATAGACAGGGCAGCCACCAGGCAGACAGTCAGAACCGTGCACTAGGTTTATCTATCAGTATAGACAGGGCAGCCACCAGGCAGACAGTCAGAACCGTGCACTAGGTTTATCTATCAGTATAGACAGGGCAGCCACCAGGCAGACAGTCAGAACTGTGCACGAGGTCTATCTATCAGTATAGACAGGGCAGCCACCAGGCAGACAGTCAGAACCGTGCACTAGGCCTATCTATCAGTATAGACAGGGCAGCCACCAGGCAGACAGTCAGAACCGTGCACTAGGCCTATCTATCAGTATAGACAGGGCAGCCACCAGGCAGACAGTCAGAACTGTGCACTAGGCCTATCTATCAGTATAGACAGGGCAGCCACCAGGCAGACAGTCAGAACCGTGCACTAGGCCTATCTATCAGTATAGACAGGGCAGCCACCAGGCAGACAGTCAGAACCGTGCACTAGGTTTATCTATCAGTATAGACAGGGCAGCCACCAGGCAGACAGTCAGAACCGTGCATGAGGTCTATCTATCAGTATAGACAGGGCAGCCACCAGGCAGACAGTCAGAACCGTGCATGAGGTCTATCTATCAGTATAGACAGGGCAGCCACCAGGCAGACAGTCAGAACCGTGCACTAGGCCTATCTATCAGTATAGACAGGGCAGCCACCAGGCAGACAGTCAGAACCGTGCACTAGGCCTATCTGTCGACAATCAAAAGCTGTATCGTGCAATGGAATGCTGCATCTCGCAATTTTTTGGCTTGTAATGTCTCGCAACTTCATTAAAGCTGAGCACATCATCAAAAAAATAGGCTGGGATATTGAGATGAGCAAGACAAAACACTGTGCATGAGTTTGCGTAATACTGTTCACAGCGTGGTAACCAGGACACCTAAACAACTGATAAGTTGAGCTTCACGCTTGAAATCTTAGTTGTTGTCCAACTTAACCCCGCTATGATGTTTACTTTCTGCATCTACCCCCAAAAATAAAATAAAATATTTTTCTTAACATTAAGGATCTCAATTTCATTTAAAAGTTTTAACGTTCAGACCCATAATACTGAGATGCTTTATAAAAAAGGATGCAGGCTTTCTCCAGAACTCAGCCCCCCAGACCTCAGCACCCCTCCCCCCCAGACCTCAGCCCCTACCCCCCCAGACCTCAGCGCCCCTCCCCCCCAGCGCCCCTCCCCCCCCAGCCCTCAGCGCCCCTCCCCCCCAGCGCCCCCCCACAGACTTCAGCCACCCACCCGGTCTTCCTTCCATTGCTCGTTCTACGACCTACCCTGTCGAAGGGGATGCTGTACTTCTTCAGTATGGACGGGGAGATGAGAGTCATCTTGTGGCGGAGAAAGGCGTCACAGCCCTGGGAACTGCCTGGGAAGAAACCTGCAGTTGGGGGAACAACACACAAAAACACCACATTACTAAATTGCCTCCCATTTCCTGAATCCACCTGTTGTGGCATCCATACTAGTGAAATGTGTTCTGCATGTGAAATATAGCGTGTTTCCCAAGGGAATTTGTAACATTTAAAACCTCAAACAATACACTATAATTTTGTCATCGGCTTCCTGCTTATGTCGACTACATAACCCCACTTCCGGGGAGTGGATAAGCCACAGGAGGGAGGTCTGGCTTCTTACAGACAGAGACATTGCAGGACAGGCTTAAGCTCTCCACCCAAATGGGAGATATGGGTGGTTGGGGGTTATCAGTAAAGAGCTCCCCTCTGTCAGATGGAAAACGTGGGGGGGGGGGGGGGGGGGGGTGTCACAGCGCTCTGAGCAACATGCAGTGCACGCCCAGAAAGCCTTTAATTATCATCATTTCCTTGGTCCCACAATCCCTCCCTTCGTGTCGGACCCCGGGTCACCGCCAACGGGTCACCGGACCAGGCTGCACAACAAGCCAAACTGAAGAGTGAGAAACACATAGGAACATACCTCCGCCGACCAGCGTCAAATGGCGCATGGTGATATCATGTAAAGTACTTGAGAGCTTGTGCCAGCTGCGTCACATGACACCATTTTCTTTTTTCAAACTTGTGAAAGCATGCGAGTGGCGGTTATTTTCTGCATCGTACCATTTCATCTTTCTTTTGTCTTTTTTTAACTTCTACGGCCCATTTATGTCACCTTTTCTACACAGACTTCTCAGGGCGAGAGGTGGCTGTCCCCTAAACAACAACTAATCTCAATCATGTGTAAAACCCTCACCTCTTTCTTCATCGCCCATCTTCAGAGGACTACAATTCATTTCACGGCCAGAGCCTCAAAGACCAGAGCCATCTCTTCAAAAACAAACCAGCGTCTCTCGTATAAATCATTAGTGTGAGACCTTCAACTTACTAGAAAAGAGGGAAAGAGATCTGTTTCTCTGTCTCTCGCTCTCTCACACCTCTGACGAGCCGTCTGTGCCATGCCTCAAAGAATGGGAGATCGTTTGCCCAGTTAAACTTTAATGTAACTGACAGTATAATCGAGACCCATTTCAAACTTCATTTTCATTGCATTGTTTCAGAGCCTGTTGGTCTCAGAGGCTCTCTCTCTGGCGGCTGCTGCGTGAGCTGATAAAGGTGAATAATGTGCTGGCGGAGCCCGTGTATTAATCCCCATTAAAATGCAGCTGGCAGTGTGAAACTCTCCCCGGGGCAATATTAACTTTAAGCTTCATTTTGTCCTTTGAGTTTGAGATGAAGTTCTCTCTCCTAAGTGATTTTGTAAGCGATTTCAAATGGGGCTTTCTCCATTCTGATTGTTTTATACTGTTCAATCAAACCTCAATCAAAAAGAATCAATTTCTGCATTCCCTGCACTCATTTGAGATCATTTCCACACTGCCACTTAGAGCTGCACGATATGGCAAAAAAAAATCTAAGCTTTATTTATTTTCAACAATAACTGCAACATGACTTGCAATTTTATATTTAAAATTTTTTTTAAATAAAAACTTGGGTGAATTGTTGGAATCATGGATGTAGAATAAGTATTATTAGTATATGATAGTGGTCACTTTGAACACAGTGTTGTTTGACATGACAATGAAAGAAAAAGCCAGGCAGGAGTTATTGTGACAGGGTAGGAACCAAAGGGTTGGTCAGAGTTTCCTAGGGGACCCAATAACCTTTGGCTACATTGAATGTTCTCTTAGCTATTACATGCAGCTAACATATTCATGCTTCACCTATTTCTCTTTGATTTAGAAGACACTGTTGCACAAACACGATTTAGGTCTACACCATCACTGGTATCAGGCTTCATTAGCTAGCTACGTTTGTGCTGACTCATAGCCAACATAGCTATTAGCATTAGCTAATTAGTGGCTAAAACTATTTATTTTAGCCACAACTTGCTTAGAAAAGACAAACTAGCTGTTTGCAGACAGTAAGATACAAACTAATAGCATAATTATAGAACGCTTGTGGATTTATATTAAGAGCAAAGTGGAAATTAGCATTGTTAGCATGTGCTGCATTGACCATGCAGACTGAACGCAAGTTGTCTCATGGTCGAGCAACAAAAACTGTGCTCATTGAGTGACAGGGGGCAGGCCTCGTCGCATATCAGATTTAGCAAACCAAACACTAAAATACCATTCTAGAATGTAAAGTAAAAACTGAAACCGTTCCGTGAAGGTATATAGTAAAACATGGTCAGTGTGCATGAGGATCTGGAGTAGTCTTACCTTGAGCCAGCCTCTCCAGCCTTTTCCCGTGCTCAGGTGGGATGGCATACCTGAATGGAGGGAAAGAGAAAATTAAGTGGGTGAAGGGGACTAAAGAAGAGAGAAGGAGAAATTACCATTTAAGGATCTAAAATGCTTAGTACTCTGGTCAAAGTCCTCATTACACACACACACACACACACACACACACTTAACTGGGCTAATATCCCAAACATGAAAGGTAATTAATCAGACCATCTTTGAGAAATCAAATGACGAGGACTTTGTAGTGCTCTTTCCCCATTTCAAATGAAATCATCTGAAACCAAGGGAAAGAGAGAAGAGGTAAATCTCTCCCTCTCTGTCCGCATTAGAGAGCCAGAGCTTTTACTGCATTTGTTATTACAATAATTGTTTACTAGTGTTTAGAGAACACTTAACCCCTCAGAGACCTCTGTATAACACACCATGTACAAAATCTGCACCTCAACCTCCCTCTGGCCAAAAGCTTGTTTCAGTGATCAGAACAGAAAGGCAGATTATGGAGTCTATGGTGACGGAGTGCCGCTGTGTTAGACTGCCATCGGGTGGGCGGAGAGGGGAGTGCATGATAATTAGTTGTAGGTAAAGAAGAAGGTCAACTTGCAGGTTTGTCTCAATATTACAATCTGTGTGTGTGTGTGTGTGTGTGTGTGTGTTATATTGCAGTACCAGTCAAAAGTTTTAGAACACCTACTCATTCAAGGGTTTTTCTTTATTTTTGTAACAATTTTCTACATTGTAGAATAATAGAAGACATCAAAACGATAAACACAGAGTCATGTAGTACTACATGATTCCATGTGTTATTTCATAGTTTTGATGTCCTCATTATTATTCTAAAATGTAGAAAATAGTAAAAAAAAGAAAGAAAAACCCTTGAATGAGTAGGTGTTCTAAAACTTTTGACTGGTACTGTATGTAAATACGGTATTTGTTTTGAATTTTTTTCTAAAAAACTTTTTTGCTTTTTCATTATAGGGTATTGTGTGTAGATTGAGTATATTTTATTTAATACATTTTAGTATAAGGCTGTAATGTAACAAAACGTGGAAAAAGAAAAGTGGTCTGATTACTTTTCGAATGCACTGTAGATCAATGTTTTTTTCTGTGATCGAATTAACATTATATCCGCCCATTCTCAATGCAACAAACCAAAACAAATCTAACTTTGCCAGATTGAGCCTGTGATTTTTATGAAGGCAGAGCCAGAGCAGTAGAATTCTATTGGTGGGGGTAGCCCACAAGCAGTCTTTCAATCAGCCGCCAGTGAATACGCTTTTCAGATCAGGGGACAGGGTTAATTAGATAATTAGATGTTATTTGCTAGTTAGCAAGTTACCAGTCCAGTTATAGATAAGTATAGGTCAGCAAATGGAGAGTTACTGCTTCCTACAAGAGCACAAAACGTGTAGGCTACATTTCAAGCGGTCTTTAAAACATTAGGTTTTTACATGACTGGCTTTTCAAAGGGGCAGTGTTGTATTTTGAGACGGGCTTGATATGCAAATATGCAGAGGGATAGTCTAATTATCTGTAATGTTCATGGTTTTGGTTCAATTTGTAACAAAAAGGGCATTTTCATAGACTGAAAGCCAGATTAGTGATTATTGCAACAACAACAAATCCAGGTTCAACTGTTTTGATGAAAATAATTAAATTATTAGTGGGCCTTATAGTTGTGAAAGACATGCATTTACACCAAGTATGAATTTTATGAATTCATTAGATTATTCATGACTGTTTGAAATGTGGTGTATAGACCTTTATTTGTGCAACAGAGCTTAAGAGTAAATTATAAAAAATATACAAATAAGCAAGATAAGATTGTGCTAAAGCAGTGAATAAAACACTCTGCCAACCCGGATGTCTTAGCGGTGTCTGAATCCTGGCTTAGGAAGGCCACCAAAAACCCTTAAATTTCCATCCCTAACTATAACATTTTCCGCCAAGATAGAACTGCCAAAGGGGGCGGAGTTTCAATATACTGCAGAGTTCGGTCTTACTATCCAGGTCTGTACCCAAACAATTTGAACTTCTACTTTTAAAAATCCACCTTTCCAGAAACAAGTCTCTCACCCTTGCCACTTGCTACAGACCACCTTCTGCCCCCAGCTGTGCCCTGGACACCAAATGTGAATTGATTGCCTCCCATCTATCTTCAGAGCTCGTGCTGCTAGGTGACCTAAACTGGGGCATGCTTAACCATCCTACAATCTAAGCTTGATGCCATCAATCTCACACAAATGATCAATGAACCTACCAGGTGCAACCCAGAATCCGTAAACACGGGCACCCTCATAGATATCATCCTAACCAACCTGCCCTTTCTAATCGACCTGGCCGGGGTATCCTGGAATGATATTGACCTCGTCCCATCAGTAGAGGATGCCTGGTTATTCTTTAAAAGTGCCTTCCTCACCATCTTAAATAATCATGCTCCATTTAAAAAATATATATGTAGCCCTTGGTTCACTCCAGACCCAACTGCCCTTGACCAGCACAAAAACATCCTGTGGAGTACTGCATTAGCATCGAATAGCCCCCGTGATATGCAACTTTTCAGGGAAGTTAGGAACCAATATACACAGGAAGTTGGGAAAGCTAAGGCTATCTTTTTCAAACTGAAATTTGCATCCTGTAGCAAACTCAAAAAAGTTCTGGGACACTGAAGTCCATGGAGAATAAGAGCACCTCCTCCCAGCTGCCCACTGCACTGAAAGGAAACACTGTCACTAGGAAACACTGTCACCAATGATAAATCATATAATAACTATAATTGAGAATTTCAATAAGCATTTCTCTACAGCTGACCATGCTTTCCACCTGGCAACCCCTACCCCGGTCAACTGCCCGGCACCCCCCACAGCAACTCGCCCAATGCAAGTAAAACTAAATGCATGCTGTTCAACCCATCGCTGCCCACACCTATCCACCCGTCCAGCATCACTACTCTGGACGGTTCTGACTTGGGATATGTGGACAACTACAAATACCAAGGTGTCTGGTTAGAATGTAAACGCTCCTTCCAGACTCACATTAAGCATCTCCAATCCAAAATTAAATCTAAAATCGGCTTCTTATTTCACAACAAAGCATCCTTCACTCATGCTGCCAAACATACCCTCGTAAAACTGACCATCCTACCGATCCTCGACTATGTAATTTACAAAATAGCCTCCAACACTCTACTGGCTGCAGTCTATCACAGTGCCATCCGTTTTGTCACCAAAGCCCCATATACTACCCACCATTGCGACCTGTACGCTCTCGTTGGCTGGCTCTCGCTTCATATTCGTCGCAAAACCCACTGGCTCCAGGTCATCTACAAGTCTCTGCTAGGTAAAGCCCCGCCTTATCTCAGCTCATTGGTCACCATAGCAGCACCCACCCGTAGCACGAGCTCCAGCAGGTATATCTCACTAGTCACCCCCAAAGCCAATTCCACTGGCCTCCTTTCCTTCCAGTTCTCTGCTGCCAATGACTGGAACGAACTGCAAAAATCACTGAAGCTGGAAACGCATATCTCCCTCACTAGCTTTAAGCACCAGCTGTCAGAGCAGCTCACAGATCACTGCACATAGCCCATCTGTAATATAACCCATCCAACTACCTCATCCCCATACTGTATTTATTTATCTTGCTCCTTTGCACCCCAGCATCTCTACGTGCACATTTCTCTGCACCTCAATCACTCGTGTTTAATTGGTATTAATATTGTAGTTACTTTGCCAACATGGCCTATTTATTGCCTTTACCTCCCTTATCTTACCTCATTTGCACACAGTGTATCTAGATTTTTTCTACTGTATTATTGATTCTGTTTGTTGTTTGTTTATTCCATGTGTAACTCTGTGTTGTTGTTTGTCTCGAACTGCTTTGCTTTATTCTTGGCCAGGTCACAGTTGTAAATGAGAACTTGTTCTCAACTAGCCTACCTGGTTAAATAATGAAATAAAAAATACAAATATAATAAAATAAACTGTAAATACAAAAGTATGTGGAGACCCCTTCAAATATACATGATCAAAAGTATGTGGACACCTACTCAAACATTTTCAAAATCATGGGCATTAATATGGATTTGGTCCTGCCTTTGCTGCTATCCACTCTTCTGGGAAGGCTTTCCACTTGATGTTGGAGTATTTCTTTGGGCACTTGCTTCCATTCAGCCACGAGCATTAGTGAGGTCTAGCACGGACGTTGGGCGAGTAGGCCTGGCTCGCAGTCGGCGTTCCAATTCATCCCAAGGTGTTCAGTGCGGTTGAGGTCAGGGCTCTGTGCAGGCCAGTCAAGTTCTACCACACTGATCTCGACAAACCATTTCTGTATGGACCTCGCTTTGTGCACGGGAGCATTGTCATGCTGAAACAGGAAAGGGCCTTCCTCAAACTGTTGCATAGAATCATCTAGAATGTCATTGTAGGCTTTACTGGAACTAAGACGCTTTGCCCGAATCATGAAAAACAGCCCCAGACCATTATTCCTCATCCACCAAACTTTACAGTTGGCACTATGCACTGGGGCAGGTCGCATTCTCCTGGCATCTGCCAAACCGAGATTCGTCTGTCAGACTGCCAGATGGTGAAGCGTGATTCATCACTCCAGAGAACGCATTTACCACTACTCCAGAGTCCAACGGCGGCCAGCTTTACACCCCATCTAGCCAACGCGCATGGTGATCTTAGGCTTGTGTGCAGCTGCCCATCCAAGAAAACCCATTCCATGAAGCTCCTGACAAACTGTTTGTATGCTGATGTTGCTTTCAGAGGCAGTTTGGAACTCTGTAATGAGTGTATTCAAATGTAAAATGTATTCAAATTATTATTCAAATCAAATTATTATTTCATCTACACACAATAACAATATCCCATGATAATGACAAAATGAAAATATGTTTTTTTTTTTTAAATGCATTAATAATTAAATACAGAAATCTCATTTACATAATTATTCACACCCCTGCGTCAATACTTTGTAGAAGAACCTTTGACAGCGATGACAGCTGAGTCTTTCTGGGTCTCTAAGAGCTTTCCACATCTGGATGGTGCAACATTCACTTGTTCTTTTCAAAATTCTTCAAGCTCTGTCAAATTGGTTGTTGAGCATTGCTAGACAACCATTTTCATGTCTTGCCCTAGATTTTCCGGCAGATTTAAGTCAAAACTGTAAATCGTCCACTCAGGAACATTCACCGTCTTCCTGGTAAGCAACTCCAGTGTAGATGTGGCCTTGAGTTGTAGGTTATTGTCCTGCTGAAAGGTGAATTCATCTCCCAGGATTTTGCCTGTGCTTGTCTATTCCGTTTCTATTTTTTCCTTTTTAATTCTCACTCCTCAGCGATGACAAGCATCCCCATAACATGATGCAGCCACCACTATGCTTGAAAATACGGAGAGTGATACTCAGTGTTGTGTACAGTTCTATTTGTCCCAAACATAATACTTTGTATTCAGGTCAAAAGTGGAATTGCTCGGACATATTGTTTTGCAGTATTACTTTGGTGCCTTGTTCCAAACAGGATGCATGTTTTGAAATGTGTATTCTGTACAGGCTTCCTTCTTTTCATGCTGTCATTTAGGTTAGTATTGTGGAGGAACTACAATGTTGTTAATCCATCCTCAGTTCTCCTATCACAGCCATTAAACTCTGTAACTGGTTTAAAGTCACCATTGTCCTCATGGTAAAATCCCTGAGCGGTTTCCTTCCTTTCCGGCAACTGAGTTAGGAAGGACGCCTGTAGCTTTGTTGTGACTGGGTGTATTGGTAATTAATAACTTCACCATGCTCAAAGGGATATTCAATGTCTGCTTTTAATATTTTTTACCCATCTACCAATAGGTGCCCTTCTTTGCAAGGCAATGGAAAACCTCCCTGGTCTTTGTGGTTAAATCTGTGTTTGAAGTTCACCGCTCGACTGAGGGACCTTACAGACAATTGTATGTTTTGGGTACAGGGATGATGTCGTCATTAAAAAAATGTTTTTGTTAAAAACAATATTATTGCACACAGAGTGAGTCCATGCAATATATTAGGTGACCTGTTAATAAGCCCATGTTTACTCCTGAACTTATTTAGGCTTGCCATAACAAAAGGGGTTGAATACTTGACTCAAAAGAAATGACAAAAATAATTCCTCTGACATTATGGGGTATTGTGTGTAGGCCAGTGACAAAACATCTACATTTAATCCATTTTTAAAACTTCCACAACATGTGGAAAAAGTCAAAGGGTTATGAATACTTTCTGAAGACAACATATGTTCAGATCTGTCACACGCTTATAGACGCTGCTGCTACTCTATTATTTATCCTGATTGCCTAGTCACTTTTACCCCCCTACATATTGCCTCAACTACCTCGTACCCCTGCACCGGTACTCCTTGTATATAGTCTCGTTGTTGTTGAATTGTGTTACAGTTTCCTTTTTTGAGAGATTCTTTTTCCTACTTTTTACCTCCGTATTGTTGGGAAAGGGTTCGCAAGTAAAGCATTTTAAAGTCTATACCTGTTAGATTAAATTAGATTTGAACTACCAGCTCTATTGGCATAGCATCAAATGGGATTTTGTAACGCTGACCAGGGCCGTATGTATCCAACGTGTCTGAATGAGTGCTGACTGACAATCAGTTTCGCCTTTCAGATCAAAATTAATAAGACTGAATGGAAAGGGGTGGACCTGATCCTAGATCAGCCATCCTATTCTGAGATGTTAGTTACATACTTAGACCGCTGCGCCACTAAGGCACTGCATCTCAGTGCAAGAGGCGTCAATGGAGTCTCTGGTTCGAATCCAGGCTTCATCACGTCTGGCTGTGATTGGGAGTCCCATAGGGCGGCACACAATTGGCCCAGTGTCATCTGGCTGTGATTGGGAGTCCCATAGGGCGGCGCACAATTGGCCCAGTGTCGTCTGGGTTTGGCCGGTGTAGGCAGTCATTGTAAATAAGAAATGTTCTTCGCTGACTTGCTTAGTTAAATACAATTTTTAAAAATTACAACTTTTTAATTAGATGTGCATATCTATGGCTGTGATATTAAAAATGGGGTGCTTGTGAATGAGTTACACGCTGACCAGACCGGACACGTCACGTGTGCATATCTATGGCTCTGATATTAAAAATGGGGTGCTTGTGAATGAGTTACACGCTGACCAGACCGGACACATCACGTGTGCATATCTATGGCTCTGATATTAAAAATGGGGTGCTTGTGAATGAGTTACACGCTGACCAGACCGGACACATCACGTGTGCATATCTATGGCTCAAAATAAATGTATGCACGATAGCGCACGCGCGCAGCCGGTTGGGGTTCCGTGTTAGAGTAGGGAGAATATGGGAAAGGGCATATAGAAATGTGTAAGCGACATTTGGAATTTGACCCTAAACTAACCTGCGACACAGCAGGGTTACCAAGTGAACCAAAGTCATGAAAACGTTTAATATCCCAAATCAATATCCTGTTGAATAAACTCCAAATGAATCACAGTACATCCGTGTTTTAATACGGTTGTTCACAGCTGCTCAACTCATCTCGGTTTTGCTGATCTACACAGCCAAGCCAGTTGATTTGCAACACATAGGCTTGTGGTGTTGCGTGTCAATGCAGTCTTCAAGATGTAGCTCAATCACACACACACACACACACACACACACACACACAGTAGTTTAACAGACAAGACTGGTCATATCATCTCTCCATTCTCTCCTGGTCTTGGTCGAGATTCCCCCCAAAAAACAACCATTTTAACTTTAAGATAATCGTTCGTCAATGGCCTACCAAGACAACCTTAGTGCTAAAAGAGGATCTTTAAGTCGTCTTTGGGAAACGTACCTGTCAAGGCTTTCTAAAAAAAGGTTTCAGATTCACAATGCAAGCGGATGGAAAACATCCATTGACATCAATATAATTGATTAGGCAATTTTAACTATTGCCAGTTGTCTTCATTCATAAAACACTTCCAATGCAACAATACTGTGGCACTGACATCTCCATCCTTCCGGAAGAGACACAAAAACAGCGAGAGTCATCTAATATCTGATAAATCTATAAAATTAAGTGAACAATGAACCCATAATGGACTCTCACTCTGCATAATAAATGGAGTCTATGCAATTTTAAGATGTTCATTTTCAGCAGTTTCTCTTACTCTCTGCAAACCACCGGGCAATGTTTACAGCATCTGACAACAGATTATTTGGGGGGGGGGGGTAATGACAGATGGCAGCAGAGTTGGAGGGGAATGGAGTTAATTTCACAGTGGCTGCACGGGGGGGGGGGGGGGGGGGGGGGGGGGGGGGACAGCTCCTTGCACACAGTTTAACATACTGTAATTACCCCCAAAGTGAAAATGATTGAATTTCCCCCCAAAAAAGGAGGGGGAAGAAGTGTGTGTACACTGTTTGAATGTTCTCCCCACTACACACACATTCACGGTTAAACAGAGTTGTGGGGTGCATCCAAGTGAGTAAATGTACTTTTAACGAGTGACAAGGGAAGATTACTTTTCCTCACAGGGGCATATGTAAGAGGGAAAGCCACACACACGCGCGCCCCGCACACACACGCGCACAGCTCTCACACCACGCGCACAGCTCTCACACCACGCGCACAGCTCTCACACCACGCGCACAGCTCTCACACCACGCGCACAGCTCTCACACCACGCGCACAGCTCTCACACCACGCGCACAGCTCTCACACCACGCGCACAGCTCTCACTCACACACACACGCGCACAGCTCACTCACACACACACACGCGCACAGCTCACTCACACACACACGCGCACAGCTCACTCACACACACACGCGCACAGCTCACTCACACACACACGCGCACAGCTCACTCACACACACACGCGCACAGCTCACTCACACACACACGCGCACAGCTCACTCACACACTCACACACACACACACACACACACACACACGCGCACAGCTCACACACACTCACACGCACAGCTCACACACTCACACGCACAGCTCACACACTCACACGCACAGCTCACACACTCGCACGCACAGCTCACACACGCGCACGCACAGCTCACACACGCGCACAGCTCACACACGCGCACAGCTCACTCACACACACACACACACGCGCACAGCGCACGCGCACAGCTCACACGCGCACAGCTCACACGCGCACAGCTCACACGCGCACAGCTCACACGCAGGCAGCTCACACACACACACAGCTCACACACACACACAGCTCACACACACACACAGCTCACACACACACACAGCTCACACACACACACACACAGCTCACACACAGCTCACGCCCGCACCGCGCGTACGCACAGACACAGCGCTCAAACACAACGCGCACACACTCGCCGAAACACACACAAATCCAAAGAGACCGACAAATAGGAAAAGAGGAGAATGGTGGGAGAGTGGAAGTGAAGACTCAGGTACACACAAACACTCATGCTGGTATTGATTGGTACACTCAGTCAGCGCAGGTACTACAGGCCACCCACTGAGTGAGAGGTTTAAAAGCAACGGGAGGGGAGAGACTAAATGAGAGGAAGAAATGAAAGATAGAACAGTTCCCTCTGAGCTGAACAGGTGCAGGGGACCGCCAAGGGAGTGAGGAGGAAGGGACAGAGCAAATCAAAAACAGAGAGAAAGCCAGAGGTCAAGAAAGGAGAGAGTGAGAGAGAGAGAGAAAAGGAAGGGAAGAAAGAGGTAGCCACCAGAGTGAGAGAAAGAGAAAAGCCTGCCTGTGTAGTAATGAGCACAGCAAGTGAGGCCTGGCTCAGTTCAGAGCCCCATGTTCTCATTCCATCATGAAAACCTCCCTCTACTTCCTACATTATAAATGGCCATTTCTACTTGTCAAATGACAGCACCAGCAATATAAGGATAGGATATCTTCAAATGAAAACTCTTGCTTTAGTAGGCTACTGTATCATAAGACAAGTATTTTCAAAATCAAGCCTGTTCTGGCTGGAGTCTTTTCTAGTTCTAATGGAGGGGAGAAAATACAAACTTGTTCCGGGGAAATGTGTTGTGTGTATGACTACAGTCATATTTGCAGACTTTTATCCTCCAATAAAACATAGCTTAAACCAAGGCTCTACTACAAACCGGTTTCTGGAGAGCTACCCTGCTGTAGGTTCTCACTCCTACCCTGTTCCTGAAGAGCTACCATCCTGTAGAGAACCTACAGGATGGTAGCTCTCCAGGAACAGGGTTGGAGAGAGAACCTACAGGAGGGTAGCTCTCCAGGAACAGGGTTGGAGAGAGAACCTACAGGATGGTAGCTCTCCAGGAACAGGGTTGGAGAGAGAACCTACAGGAGGGTAGCTCTCCAGGAACAGGGTTGGAGAGAGAACCTACAGGATGGTAGCTCTCTAGGAACAGGGTTGGAGTGAGAACCTACAGGAGGGTAGCTCTCCAGGAACAGGGTTGGAGTGAGAACCTACAGGAGGGTAGCTCTCCAGGAACAGGGTTGGAGTGAGAACCTACAGGTTAAAATAACAAGAGAAGATCAATCCTTGACTGATGGCGGAGTGGGTAATTAGTCACCCAGCGAGACCATGGAGAGATTGAAGGAGAGAGAGCGTGAGAGAGAGAGTGTGAGAGAGTGAGACACCAAGGTTGCCAGGTAAGATCACCACCGTTACTGATACTTTGACGAAGCGTCTCCCTCCATTAGCGTTCTGTCGATACCCTTATCTACCACCATTACCTTGCTGCCGTGCGACTCATTTAGCCAGGAGTGGCTGTTAGTTTAAGTCCCAAATGGCACCCCGTTCTCTATATAGGGCCCAAAGGGCTCTGGTCTAAAGTAGTGCACTATATAGGGAATAGGGTGCCATAGGGCATCTGGTCTAAAGTAGTGCACTATATAGGGAATCAGGTGCCATCTGGGATGAACCCCTTGTGTGAGATACCGAAAGGGCCTATGCAGTAGTGCTGCTTTTCCTATTCGCTTCCAAGTGAAATGGTTGAAGAAATTGATGGAGGTGTGTTGACAAATTGAGGCTCTTTATGTGATTCAGTGTTGGGAGAGCTATAAACGGTAAGAAAGACGGGGGGGGGGGGGGGGTCGTATTACAAGATGAATAAGAAAACAACGAGAGAGAGAGAGAGAGAGAGAGATGTTTGAAGAGCACTACTGCTACCTAGCGATGAGTTATGGGATGGTTGGCCCTGGACAATTTAAGATTGCTTGTAGGACACACTCATATTCACAGAAAATACACATAGGGGCGGGGCTGCGAGAGGAGAGGGGGAGAGAGGAGAGGAGGAGAGAGACGACAAGCAGCGAACACTATAAAAATGGACTACTCACGGCTGAGTGGCGTTTCAAAATAGTGCACACAATATGGATCTCGAGATATGGATATTGCCATTTGGATGTGAAGTGAATTAGATTACAGTTACACACACACACACTTACGTTTTTAAGTCATGTTTTTAAAATAAAATCGTAGTGGTAGATCTCAGTTTGCATTTTGACTCAGAAAGCGACCTTGACTCAAAAAAGGTTGGTGACCATCGGTCTAGACCGTCCTCCAGTGACCACCTGTTTAAGTACAGAAGTACATGGACAGTCTCCTTAACTCACTTTCAGCTTTATACATGTAGATGATAGATGCTAGGAGAAGCAGCTGCCGAAAGCCTGTCCAGATCCTGAAATCAAGGAGTGATTTCGGCTTGCCATGTAGATGCAATTTTTTATGTAGATGCAATTGCAGCAAAAAGCTGTCACATAAAATAGAGATAACCACAAGGAAATGTGTTGAAATCCCCCAAAACAAGTGCTAAATGACCTACAGAAGTCATTTCATGTATATTTTGAAGTGAGCAGAGATGCAGACAGTGAGAGACAGAGATGCAAAGAACTAAAAAGACAAATCTAGCCACTGACCAGGACTTGGGCTCTCCAAAGTGGAGGTAGTTGATACTGTAGAGATCCATGTCCTCTGTGTGCCAGGCGAAGGTGGTCTTCCACATGCCAAAGTACAGGTAGGGAGTGTTCACCCCCTCGATCACGATGCCACACTCCTGCTCCACCATGTCCAGCAGCGTGTTCAGGTGGCCGATGTTCCACTCACTAATCTCCTGGAAACACACAGACAGAGGAGGGGGTAGGGGGGGTGAATACGGTGACCCAATGAAAAAAAGCCATGCCTATAGACATGGAGTTAAACTGTTTGTTTGTCACAATTGTACTTCAGCTAGTCTTATACCAGTGAATAACATAGCTATACTACTATGAGGACTAAGATTGCCATTGATGTTCAAGGCCATGTAGTAATACATGTTCACCACCAGATGGTATCAAGGCCACATCACAAGAAGACATGATATTTCAGCTATTTTTAATTAAAACTTCTCAACAGGTGTTACTGTCGTGTACTTAGTACTAAGGAATTCCACACCATTTGTAACTACAGTGCATTCTAAAATTATTCAGACCACTTCCCTTTTTCCACATTTGGTTAAGTTACAGCCTTATTCTAAAATGGATTAAATACAAAATGTCCTCCATCTACACACATAATGACGAAGCGATAACAGGTTATAATTTTTTGCTAATTTAGTAAAAAAATTTAAACTGAAATACCTTGCTTCTATACATACGTACTCAGACCATTTGCTAAGAGACTCGAAATTGAGCTCAGCATCCTGTTTCCATTGATCGTCCTTGAGATGTTTCTACAACTTCATTAGAGTCCTACTGTGGTAAATTAAATTGATTGGAAATGATTTGGAAAGGCACACAGCTGTCTATATAAGGTCCCACAGTTGACAGTGCATGTCAGAGCAAAAACCAAGCAATGAGGTCGAAGGAATTGTCCATAGAGCTCTGAGACAGGATTGTGTCGAGCCACAGATCTGGGGAAGGGTACGAAAACATTTCTTCAGCATTGAAGGTCCCCAAGAACAGTGGCCTCCATCATTCTTAAATGGAAGAAGCTTAAAACCAGCAAGACTCTTCCTAGAGCTGGGTGCCCGGCCAAACTGAGCAATCAGGGGAGATGGGCCTGGGTCAGGGAGGTGACCAAGAACCCGATGGTCACTCTGACAGAGCTCGGAGAACCTTCCAGAAAGACAACCATCTCTGCAACATTCCACCAAGCAAGACTTTATAGTAGAGTGGAAGACACTCCTCAGTAGAAAGCACATGACAGCTTGTTAGAGTTTGCCAAAAGGCACCTAAAGGATTCTCAGACCATGAGAAACAAGATTCTTTGATCTGATGAAAGCAAGATTGAACTTTGTTGTGGGGATGTTTTACAGCGACAGGGAAGGGGAGACTAGTCAGGATTGAGGGAAAGATGAATGGAGCAGAGTACTGAGAGATCCAGCAGGGTAGCCTAGTGGTTAGAGTGTTGGACTAGTAACCGAAAGGTTGCAAGATCGAATCCCCGAGCTGACAAGGTACAAATGTGTCGTTCTGCCCCTGAACAAGGCAGTTCCAAGGCAATCATTGAAAATAAGACCGATGGCCGAGTTAAATAAAAGGTTAAATAAAAAAGTATTTAAAAAAAATCCTTGATGAAGACCTGCTCCAGAGGGCTCAGGACCTCAGACTGGGGCCGAGGTTCACCTTCCAACAGCACAATGACCCTAAGCACACAGCCAAGACAACGCAGAAGTGGCTTTGGGACAAGTCTCTGAATGTCCATGAGTCGCCCAGACTTGAACCTGATCGAACATCTCTGGAGAGACCTGAAAATAGCTGTGCAGCGACGCCAACCAGACAGAGCTTGAGAGGCTCTGCAGAGGAGTATGGGGAAAAACTCCACAAATACAGGTGTGACAAGTTTGTAGCGTCATACCCAAGAAGACCCGAGGCTGTAATCGCTGCCAAAAGGTGCTTCAACGGAGTAAAAAGGGTCTGAATACTTGCAAACATTTCAACAAAAAAAACTGTTTTTGCTTTGTCATTTTGGGGTTTGTTTGTAGATTGATGAGCGGGGGGAAGAAAAAAGAAAACTATTTAATCCATTTTATAATAAAATGTGTAAAAAGTTAAGGAGTCTGAATACTTTCTGAATGCACTGTATAGCGAAGCCAGGGTCGTGTTCAGATGGCGTGAAACAGAAGAAAACAGTAACAGGGAGGTAAGCACTATTTGAACTTGTCCCATAAGAAACACATTACTAATGTTCACAATCCATGTGCAGCCCTGCCAACCCTGTCCAACTTTTTAAGAGTACCAGACGCGTGCAGGAACTCGATTGGGTGTGTGTGTGTGTGTGTGTGTCCACCCCCCCCCCCCCCGCCACCAAGACGTTCATATTTCTTTTTGATTATACTTTGGTAGTGCTTTTTGTGACGTGGATCATAATTACAGGTACAGTCTATCAGGTTGCGTGATCCTCGTAATGTTAAGTGGAAAATACAACTAATGGATGCGAAATTAAATGTATATCACACTCGCACAAACACGACCAGTTATTTCTCATATTTGCATTTCATTTCTTTCACTAGCAAATGCGAGTGAACTGCTGCCATTTTAGAGCCCACTGAGCATTCATCTTATGTTCCCTAACATTAACTTGAAACAATTAGTGTTTACCTTTCCACAACACACGGAGTCGAAAAGGGATTTGTTCATGTGTTGACGTACAGCTGACAGTGGGCAAACTCAGCATCACAACAAACAAGAGGGGCAGACATGAGGTAGCTAGTCGAACAATTATATATTCATCTCCATGTCCGTTGATAAAAACTCTGTACATGTCTGTGTGTTGCAGCTCGAGAATTTTGATATTAGATTTACTTAGTGGATTTATTTTTTATGAAAAATATATGTATCAGCCCAATTTCATTTATGCGTACTTTTAACTCGGATCGTACATGGCCAGAGAATTGCGTATTTGGTACGCAAAATGCATGCATGTTCGCAGGTCTGCATGTCTAATAAGCAAGGCTTGTTCCTGGGCTGACTTACGGAGTCATAGATGGAGCCGCTGACGTCAGCCCCGTAGATTGGAGACACAAAGGTGAGGTTCTTCCAGTACTTCCTCTCCAGGTCGTCAAAGTCCTTGTGTCGGGGAGTACAGTACCTGGGAGTGGAGGGGAGAAAGGTCTATAGATCACCAGACAGATATTGAATGGGAAAGGCAGTGTGAAACAGGCGATGAAAAAGGCAACACAATAATATCAATGGAAAGGTTCACAATCGTACTGTGCCATTTGTAATGGTCTCAACTCTTCATAACTGTGGTAAACTAAATTGCTGTGATTGGGAAAGAAAACATTTTATATAAAACTTTTTTTTAAATACAAAAAAAATGTAAAAAAATTAACTGGGAGAATAAATTATTCTTTAGTTTTCACTGTGAAAAAAAACTGTCTCTGATCATAACAGTAATGTATCTTCCTCATTATTCAGAACGGGTCTCGATGGGTGTAGAATGTCTGGTAGCTGGGTGATGGGAGGTCCTACTTTCTGCTGTTGGCCAGTTGGCGGTACTCCCCCACAGTCATGGACTTCTTCTGGATGTTGTACTGGGTAAAGAGGCCTGACTGGCCAGTCACCACCTGCATGATGGGAGCAGGGATCGTCATCTCCTCAATGACGTCATATGACTTCCGTGGCTTCCAGCCCTTGGGGGGAATCACCTGCAAGAAGGGCAGGATGGAGGGAGGAAATGTGAAAGTAGGTGAGTGAGAGAGGATGTGAGGGGGCGAGAGTGAAAGAAAGGGAAAAGAGACAACCGTGACCAAGTGAGATGGAGAGGCAATAACAATACAAGGATGAATTATTAGTGTTTGGCAATTTAAACTGAACTGTCCTGATGCGTGTGTACCTTCGCCAGGCCTGCGCGGTGTGCTCCTTGAGTCTCCATGTAGGCAATGTATTTGGCAAAGTCCTTAAATTCCTCCATGGTGGGCCGGAATGTCATGATCTTACAACCTGGATTCATTACTGGGACCGGAGCTGAATCTGCAGCTAGTTCTGGGGCTGAATCTGCTGTTAGCTCAGGGGCTAATTCTGGGGCTGGAGCGGAATCTGCAGCTAGTTCTGGGGACATGTTTGGTGCAGGATCGTGGCCCATGTCTGGTGCAGGATCGTGGCCCATGTCTGGTGCAGGATCGTGGCCCATGTCTGGTGCAGGATCGTGGCCCATGTCTGGTGCTTCCAGCGACATGGTGGCAGGTAGAACTGGAAATAGAAAGGAATGACAGCGAATAAAAAAGCAATACATTATTTATTTTTTACCATTATTTAACTAGGCAAGTCAGTTAAGAACACATTTTTATTTACAATGACGGCCTACCCCGACGACACTGGGCCAATTGTGCGCCGCCCTATGAGACTCCCAATCACGGCCGGATGTGATACAGCCTGAATTCTAACCAGGGACTGTAGTGACGCCTCTAGCACTGCGATGCCGTGTCTAAGACTGCTGCGCCCCCCCGGGAGCCCAATAAGGCACCGACAGACCTGGGTTCATATGTATCTAGTCTCGAAAACCCCACCCTAGGTAACAGTGACTAGGGCACGGGTTGCCAAACGGCAAATGTTTCCGTTTATTACACATCAGCCTGACAGTACTTTCAAAAGCATTTCAAACTGAAGGAAGTGTGGTTTTTGAAATGCATCAGAAAAGTTGAGACGTTCAGGCAATAATTTTGTAGGATTTTCTAGGTGGGGAAATAATAAATCAGTAGCCATGTGTCCTTGGCGACAGATTTTCATGCGAATATTCTAAAAGCTGCATAAATAACATTTTTTTTTTTTATTACAAAATTAAACTAGATGCGTTTCCATCAAAATTGACTTGTTGCTGATAAAAGTTGTGTGATGACGTGGTGCAAAAAAAGAAAAAAAGATTTCCATCTCATTTTCAACTCTACTATAGGTTGTCACTAAACATGTTGCATTATTAATGTAATGGCGGCTGTTTAACGGGCTCATGACTAGGGCTGTCCCAGACAACAACAAAAAAGTATAGGTCGACCGAGAGCAATCGAAAGAACAGGTCGATATTTTAAAACGTGTATTTGACCATATATAGACAGACGCTATGTATTTAAATAAAATCAACTATACTGGGAAAATATATCAAACGCAACATGTAAAGTGTTAGTCCCATGTTACATGAGCTGAAATTAAAAAGATGACAGAAATGTTCCATACAAACAAAAAGCGTATTAATTTCTAATTCTGTGCACAAATGTGTTCACATCGCTGTTAGTGCGTATTTGCCAACAACCTAGCAGGTGTGGCATATCAAGATGCTGATTAAACAGCATGATCATTACACAGGTGTGACTTGTTCTGGGGACAATAAAAGGCCACTCTAAAATGAGCAGTATTGTTACAACACAATGCCACAGATATCTCAAGTTAAGGGAGTTTACAATTGGCATGCTGACTGCATGCATAACCACCAGAGCTGTTGCCAGAGAATGAGAATTTAATGTTAATTTATTTACCATGTTTTAGTGAATTTGGCAGTACATCCAACCGGCCTCACAACCGCAGACCACGTGTATGGAGTCGTGTGGGCAAGCGGTTTGCGGATGTCAACGTTGTGAACAGAGTGCCCTATGTTGGCGGTGGTGTTATGGTATACGCCGGCACAAGTTACGTGCAATGAACACAGTTGCATTTTATCTATGGCAATTTAAATGCACAGAGATACCGTGATGAGTTCCTGAGGCCCATTGTCGCGCCATTAATCCGCCCACATCACCTCATGTTTCAGCATGATAATGCACAGCCACATGTCGCAAGGATCTGTACACAATTCCTGGAAGACGAAAATGTACCAGTTATTCAATGGCCCGCATACACACCAGACATGTCGCCCATTGAGCATGTTCGGGATCTTTTCTATCGACGTGTACGCCAGCATATTCCAGTTCCTGACAATATCCAGCAACTTCGCACAGCCATTGAAGGAGTGGGACAACATTCAACAGGCCACAATCAACTGACTGATCAACTCTATGCAAATGAGATGTGTACGGCTGCATGAGGCAAAAGCTGTCTGTGACAAGCAGGTGCATATCTGTATTCCCAGGCAAGTGAAATACATAGAATAGGGCCTAATGATTTTTTTGGGGCAAATGACTGGATTTCTTTATGTACTAAGTCAGTAAAATCTTTGAAATTGTTGCGTTTATATTTTTGTTCAGTATGAATGCAGTAAACTTGTGCAACACGTTAGGACAAAACTGATCGCGTTCTTCATTTCACTTGTCACATTATGAAGCTTACCGTAGTTCTCCAGAACGGTTGAGCCAGTCACGTGTTTGTTTACAAATAGCACAAAGGGACACCGCGGGAGCAGAGTCCAGCTGTGTATTGACTTGGGTCGCGTTTTATATTGAAAGTCAACTGTTTTTTTGCTTCAATAAAAATAATTCAGGGACGTGCAACTATAGTTTTCCTTCATATAAAGCACAGTGCAAAACAATAAGTAGAAAATAGCTTCATTTTCATCAGGTAACAGAAGTGCAGCGCTATATGGTTGGAAGCCACACGAGTAAATAAGCTTAATGTTTTTGAATGGCCATCATATTGCTCATGTTTATCATAGAAATAATGTAGCAGGTTACATTTCCTAAAGTTTTTTTTTTTTTTTAAGGTAGTCTTTAATTTTACCAGAGAAAAGTAGGCTGGCTACACCAAGAAAAGTACAAGAGAAAAGTAGCTCCACTTCCTTCAGTCAGAGCGTTGTCTGCTGACAGAATGCCTGTTTGTGAATTTGCATCTGAGTGGAGAAATGCAACTGAAGCATGAAATTATTCTGATGACGAGCAGAAATGACAAGCATCTTAGAGCTGCGCTTCCAAACGCAGCAAGTTATTTATTATGCATTTTATTTTTATTGCGTGAAAAACATTTCTGCATTAACGCGACCCTTAAGTTTAACTTGATAGTTATCTAAGAAACTGACTGAAATAATGTGACGGGTATCATAGTGTTCGCTTTCTGAGGTGTTTGCGAAATTAATGCCCGTTGGATGAGTTGTATACATCTGCCACTGCTTGATTTCCTTGCGTGTATTTCCTCTATTCTAGCAGAGTGACGGAAAAGCAGCCAACAAGTGCTGATTATATGTGGGAACTCCTTCAAGACGCCCTAGCGACTCCACACAGGCACCGCGATTACACATGCTGCTTCAGAGACAGTACAGTTCTTCCTTCAGACAAGCATGCGACAAAACTTTGTTCATTTGCACAATGTCTCGTTCACATTTGCTCGTTTAAGCTCATTAGCATTTTTAGCTAGCAGCCTCCGTGAATATTCGATATTACGTATGCTAATTTTATTAGCATTCTGGTAGACACCCAATAGACGTGTTAGCTGTTTTTGCGACCCTTGTGTAAATAAACCTGTAATAACGTAAATCCAGAGATGAGAAGGACGGTATGACAAATTCTGTTTCCCGCCGGGCCCTAATCAGTAGGTTATTAAACAAAGACTCAAACTGGCAACAGGAGCAGGATCTGTCTTATTACTGTAGATATACTGTACCAGTCAAAATATTGGACACCTAATCATTCAAGGGTTTTCCTTTTTTTTCTTCTTTTTTTTTCTACATTGTAGAATAAGACATCAAACTATGAAATAACACATATGGAATCATGTAGTAACCAAAAGTGTTAAATCAAAATATATTTTTGATTTTAGATTCTTCAAAGTAGCCACACTTTGCCTTGACGACAGCTTATCACACTCTTGGCATGCTCTCAACCAGCTTCACCTGGAAAGCTTTTCCAACTGTCTTGAAGGAGTTCCCACACATAATGAGCACTTGTTGGCTGCTTTTCCTTCACTGCATTCCAAACAATTTCAATTGGGTTGAGGTCAGGTGATTGTGGAGGCCAGGTCATCTGATGCAGCACTCCATCACTATCCTTCTTGGTCAAATAGCCCTTACACAGCCTGGAGGCGTGTTGGGTTATTGTCCCGTTGAAAAAAAATGGTCCCACTAAGTGCAAACCAGATGGGATGGCATATCGCTGCAGAATGCTGTGGTAGTCATGCTGGTTAACTGTGCTTTGAATTCTAAATAAGTCGGCAACAATGTCACCAGCAAAGCACCCCCACATCACACCACCTCCATGCTTCACGGTGGTGACTACACATGCAGAGATCATCCGTTCACCTACTCTGCGTCTCAAAGACACGGCGGTTGGAACCAAAAAAAGATTTCCACGGGTCTAATGTCCATTGCTTGTGTTTCTTGGCCCAAGCAAGTCTCTCCTGCTTATTGGTGTCCTTTGGTAGTGGCTTCTATGCAGCAATTTGACCATGAAGGCCTGCTTCACTCAGTCTACTCTGAACAGTTGATGTTGAGATGTGTCTGTTACTTAAACTATGAAGCATTTATATGGACTGCAATTTAACTGTGCAATTTCTGAAGCTGGTAACTAATGAACTTATCCTCTGCAGGAGAGGTAACTCTGGGACTTCCTTTCCTGTGGTGGTCCTCGTGAGAGCCAGTTTCATCATAGTGCTTGATGGTTTTTGCGACTGCACTTAAAGCTCTTATAAACTTAAAGTAATTATGGACTGTTGTTTCTCTGTTTATTTGAGCTGTTCTTGCCATAATGGACTTGGGTCTTTTACCAAATAGGGCTATCTTCTGTATACCCCCCTACCTTGTCACAACACAACTGATTGGCTCAAATGCATTAAGGAAAGAAATTCCACAAATGTACTTTTAACAAGGCACATCTGTTAATCGAAATGCATTCCAAGTGACTTTGAGATATCAGCTGATGTACGAAGGGCTATATAAATAAATTTGATTTGATTTGACTACCTCATGATCTGGTTGAGAGAATGCCAAACGTGTGCAAAGCTGGCAAAGGGTGGCTACTTTGAAGAATCTAAAATATATTTCAATTTGATTCCATGTGTTATTTCATAGTTTTGGTGTCTTCACTATTATTTTACAATGTAAAAAAAATAGTAAAAACCCTGGAATGAGTAAGTGTGTCCAAACTTTTGACTGGTACTAATATAATACCCAACGTTATTAGAAAAACATTTAAAATCCAATATCAAAAACACTGGTCTATCCTGTCAGTTCTTCACACACTGATTTTATTGCCTACATTTTAGCATTTCAATTCTTAACTTATTTTACTTATTGTTTCACCTCTCCAAGGGTCTTTAAACTGAGTAATACATGTGTTCTTAAATTCACTCTTTTATACACTTTTCTGAGTGATACATAAAACTATGGCAGGACACACGTAGACAGTATACAGCTGGCTTTGTCAAAAACAAAGACAGGGGAACTTAGCCAATATCTGACTAGCTAGCCAACTAGCTACACAAACTGAAACTAGCAATTGTATTAGTACACTGATAAAACTGGTACATTGATCCCACTAGCTATTCACCATGCATTTTACCGTGTGGCTAAGTTGGTAGAGCATGGCACCTGTAACGCCAGGGGTGTGGGTTCGATTCCCATTGGGGACCAGTACCAACAAATAGGAAAATGTATGCACTCACTACTGTAAATCACTCTGGATAAGAGTGTCTGCTAAATTACTCAACTGTAAACTCACAGGAATAACGCTCAAAGTATTTGTAGCATTTCTAGCAAGTATTTCAAGGTAATGTTAGCAAGCACAAAGTGATTTTCGGCGCAGGTTAGAACAGCATTTTCGCTAACCATTTCCCCAACCTTAACCTCAGTATCCTAACCTGCTGCGTAAATTTTCCAAACCTGTTACGAAAAAGTAACTTAGGTAACGAAGTGTTTCGCAGCTAAACTGCTGACCGTCGTGACACAGGCAGCTAGCAAGCAAACTCAATATTCAGAATTAACAGTAGCTACTAAGCTAGGAAAATAGTGCATGCTATGGATCGATCAAAAAACGACTGTGTAACGTTAGTGTCACTTATGTCAGCACTGCATGCTAGCTATATGGGTGTCCGATGTATGCAATTAAAACTAGTTAAGTTAGCCCGCGTCTAGAAACGTCAGGAAATGTTATGTAGTTAACGTAGCTAGTTAATAATAGTTGTAAGCGAACACCAATTTCAACTGTCGAGAATGGCCGTTTTGGGAGTTTTGACAGCCAGTCCTCCGCTCGCAGGCTGCCTTCCCCCACTCCATCCATACAAGTCAACAAAACAGGCACCGTCGCTGGCTAACTAGCTAGCTACAACTGTTTAGATCACATCGGAAATAACACGTATCTAGGTGCATTTGAGCCCCCCAAAAATAAGCAAATCATTCAACATTACCTCCTGCAGCAAAATATGTTCCTTGTCTTTATTTTACTCAATCGATGTTTCACGTTTTATAAAATCCACACACGATCGATTATCTTTTAGAGCTTTAGCTAGCTGGTTGCATACAGGAGAGCTAGGCCTCACGCCTCCTTCACGACGTTTCAGCTCAGTGATTGGCCAGATTAGGTTTGTAGGCGTTCACTGGATGCGTTCTGTGGATTTGTTTGGATGACCTCGTTGATAGATTGCTATATGAACCAATAAGGCAGAACGAACTGGGCAGCACATTTTCCGGTTGTGAAAAGGGTTAACCTCCAGGAAGCGTCATTTTACGATATCAAAACGAAAATGGTTCCAAGATGGGTCGTCCCTAGTTACCCCAGCCACAAAGTCATTAACCCCGCCTCTTTCTACAATCTATTTTCCTAATATCGGATTTCAAACCTAATCTTAACCCTAAACTTGAACACAATGCCAACCGTATGACTAACGCTTAAAATAGAAAACCAACAAGCAAATTGTTTTCATATTTTTACGAAAGCAAACTGACTTTGTGTCTGTGGTAACTAGTGGAAACAACCAAAATGGGAACTTGTACTACAGAAGTCCTCGGAAATGTTTTTTATTTTAAGGAATGTTCTGTTGATCCAAATGTGGCCATGTTCTTAGAAACAGTGTAGTATACTTTGCAACAAAGAAATACGTGTAAATGTTCTTATAACCAAAACCAATAACATGGATTTCAGGCAATGCTTGCTCAAAAAAATGTAACATGAGGCCGTATATTAAATATGATTTCCAGTGTGGTGGCACCGGTTAGTTGAGGCAATATGTACATAGCTAAGAGTAGCAGCCGTGTAAAAACGGGAGGGGGGGGGGGCAGTGCAAATAGTCTGGGTAGCCGTTTGATTAGACAGGAGTTTTATGGCTTGGGGGTACAAGCTGTTTAGAAGCTTACCGTGCAGTAGCAGAGAGAACAGTCTATGACTAGGGTGGCTGGAGTCGATTTAAGTGTTTCAAATGCAGTTCTAAAATGGACATACATAAATATCTGCACATTTTATTCTTACAAGACTGGTCATAAAACTGACACCTAGGACAAAAAGGCACCATTACATCCTTTGTTAACGAAAAAGTAACATTTCAAATTTGCATTTTTATTTTATAAAAAAGTTTATTGGAAAATTCTGCACTTGGTAAAAACATGTGCAAGCAAGTAACTTCTAATACTACATATCAAAAAACAATTCTAAAAATATACAATTTTAGAAAATATACATTTCCAGTTTATGCAAATTGTAAATTTGAGGTATTGCTAACATCTGCAGCCACTGGCATTCATTTTGCAATACTGGAAAAGAACAAGCAGAAACATAAAACTGAGCAAAATTTCAATTCTGGGTCTTAAATATTTCCTGTTGAACCACCAGAGAAAAGTTTAACAGAGCTAGGTGTTTTACGTGTTCTATAGCCCTGCCTTGAATCAAAAGCATTTTGTGGGACACCTAAACAGAAATTGTGCACAACAGTAAAGGTTACACATGACATCTTTGGGCTTGTTCAGAAACAGTGTGCTTCGACAGCAGTTAAAGGATTAAGGTGATGTACATTTGACAATTAAAAAGGAATAATTATGACAATAAATTGGAACAAAAGTCAATTATTGTATAGATTAGTGAAAGGTATAGATTCCCCTCAAATTGAAATCAAATGTTCACTAACTCCATCAGATTACACATGGGAAAATAAATGTTTTAAAAAACTTTTGTAAAAAAAAAAAAAAAAAAAAAAAAGAGTACACACACAAAACAACGAGTACATTTGTTACTGAAATGACCCTCACATCCATCATGACAAGTCATTTCTATAAACATTTAAATATAACTTGGGGGCGAGGGGGGTTGCAATATCAAATCCATACCGACACTTAAAATAAAATTGTTTAAATGGGGTCGCTAACAGATTTCAGTTGTGCTTCGCTTAAGAAAAACATGAGTTCAGGCCAGTTCTATTGGACATCAAACTTAGAATATAGAATACATTCAATAAGGGAGTGTTTCCTAAATAAAAGTGTATGCAATTGATTAACATGTCTATCTGCTCTAACAAAAAAAACACATGTGCTTGAAGGAATTCGACTTGTGTATTAAATTTATGCATTGTTAACAGAAGAACATTAATGTTACAGATACATTTGATCAAGGCAGTTTAATTACATCAACTACAGTTAATGACATAGGACCAGAGAAGAGGGGGTGGCATTTCACCAAACACAGTGTTACATTTGTAAAATATATTAGGAAAAGTTATTATGTGTCTTTACTGAAATTCTTAACTTCCCTCATAGTTCATGTTGTCTCCATGCTGGTCAAGCATGTGGAACAAGTTATCACCGTCCACTGCTGTATCCTGGGAAGAACTGGTTGAGAATGGCTTGGAGGGGATTGTTGACAGTCATTGGGTTGTTTTTCCCCAGATCGTGCCTACATGCCGGGCATGAGTACACCTCTGCCTTGAAAGACCGCTGAAGGCATTCCTATAAAAAGGAAAAGTGCAACTTTCAATCTTTTGTCTACTTTTCTTGCTCTCAAAATGGACACAAAGGCAAAATGTCAAAGCTAGCAAAGAAGATCAACTTACCCTGCAGACATTGTGTTGGCACTCAGTGGTAATAGGTTGAAAGACCACTTCCTGGCAGCATATACATGAGAAGACTTCCTCAACTTTGTTCAGGAATTTCTGGGAAAGCAAAAGTAAACTGTTAAGTACCTAGTATCCAAACCCATGGTGAGGAGAATGACATGGAAAAGCAGAAGCTGCAAAACCAAGTCATGTTACACATTCTAATGCTTTCTATCAGCCCTTCAATGGACATAGCATAAAGACAATGCTCAGTCCACCACCAGTGATGACAATCAAAAGATAAAGCATTAACATCAATGCTTGCCTGTTTTTAAAGCTTCAGATGGTCATATCAAGAGTCATTGGCTTTGCATTAGTCTCATTGAGAAAGGATGATATTTTATCTGGATACGGGTAAATAAATTAATCCCAATGGTGTGAAATCTGACGTACCGGGCCAAGGGCCAGAGACTCCATGGCTTCACCCCACAGCTTCCTGTTGGACTCGTCACCCTTGACCCAAGCCTTCTGTTCTTTGGTCAGTTTATAAGCCTCAACTTTCATCTTCTTGGGAGTTCCCTTGGTTGGTGACAACTTCTCTTCAGCTACAAAAGAGGTTAGGAGAGGTAGCATATGGATACAGAAGGTTGGGAGAAAGATGGACACCCATTTGGAACTTCCTCCAGGGTCAATACCACTCGTGATTGTAAAAGTGAGAATAGTGTTCATTAACCATTTGCACCTGTATTCTGTTGGAAATTTGAATGCTACCAATTTATTTTGTGTGGCTATAGCTAATTCTGCAGCTACATTTAACAAAGTACCCACCATTAGACTGAGACTTTCTCTTCCGCTTTCCTTTGGTGGGTGTTTCAGTCACCTCATTTTCTTTCTCCTTGTTTTCCTTCTCCTTCTCCTTGGCAGTCTGGGCCTCCAGATAGCCCTCAGGATACTACAAAATATCAAAAGGATGTAGACTCATCAAAACGAGTTATAGAAAGGCATAGTGGCCCGAGCTGCAGTTAACAGGATAATCCGTGTGTCTACCTGCATTGTGAGTCCCAGTTTCTTGATGCGTTCCTTGCCATCCCTGGTCCATGGCGCTGGCTCGTCGTCGTTTCGTTTGAGCAGGTACCTCCAGACCAGGAAGCCGGACTTGCCCTTCTCTGGCCAGTATTTCACCACCTGGAAGAGATGAGTGAATTTGTTCAGTCAACATGGAACCACAGGACAAGACAAAGGATGCAGGCTTGTGAATTGCTAAGGGTGTAACAATACACAGTATTTTCATTTTGAAATTCATTTCAGATTCAACATCCTCATTTCACGCCTGGGCATTCCCACCTTGTAGATGCCGTCGTATCTGTTGCCGTCTTCAGGGCTGAACTTGCTATGCTTGCGGCCCTTGGAGCTGCGCACCACCCTGACCGGCTTGCCTGCCTTCCAGTCTTTGGCCTCGGCCCCGTCCTTCTCGTTCACCGACGCGTTGCAGTTCAGAGCCAGAGCTCTGGGTCATACAGGCAAATGAGGATTGGGTCATTCAAATGATAATCAAATTGTGGATGGCAGTGAATAATCCATGTCAAAACCCACTCAAAATACATTACAGACAGTTTAAACAGCAAATAAGATGTCCTACTTGAATAATTTTGAATTATACTGAATACAATAAAAGGTGAATTGTTAGAACAGGTCATGATTGTTAAAAACAGTCAACCTAAAGCTCGAGGCAAAGACATGCAAAGCCCAGGCTTCCACTAAATTCCAACCTCATTCAAACCACTATCACACACGGAGCGTTAATAGTGGCATGGGGAAAGTTGTGCTGGTCTGATGAATACATGTAGGAGAAGAGGAAACATACAACACTTCACTGTAGCACAGATATGGAGACCAGGGGAGGTATACCAGCACCAGTGGGTGTTCTCTGTGCAGAGACTTACCTGTTCATATTGGTGAGTTTCTGATCACACGACTGTTCGGCTGTCCTCTTGTTGCCAGACAGGTCTCGTCCTCCTGAGCCGGTGTAGGTGAACTCGTTGCCATTATCCTGGGAACCAAGGTGTTCACAACATTCCGTTACATCTAGTCACTTAATCTCCCATTTACTTTTTTTAACTATGTACATTATGGACACATGTAGTAAAGGAAAAATATGGAAGAGAGCCTATGTACCTGGTCGTCTTCATAACCCCCTGCCAGCACTAGGGAGTAAGATCCATCGTTGCTCCTCCCATGGATCCCAGCTACATGTGGCCTGTGGCAACCAGACTCACTCACCTGTACACAGTGTTTAATGTCAGAGAACAACCTACCAGGACCGACAGCCATCACAACAAACCTTAAGGGGTTCATTCAATCAAATCCACATTCGCCACCCACAAGACTCCCTTTGACAGTTACTGCAGTTATGACTTTCCTTTCCAGCCTGTTGCAAACAGATGTGACTCACCTGGACCCTGAACTTCCAAATACTTCCAACGGGGACGCCAGGGACTGGGCCGTAGTGGTTTGAGGGCACGATGGTGCACTGCTTGCTGCGGCCGACACAAGCCATGCCCTGATAGGAGAAGAGGTCGTGTAAAAACACTTGTGTATACACAGTTTACTAAACTAACAACAAAAAGTTCAGAAGGGTAACTGGGTGTATGATGTCTCAGGACCCATCATTACACCTGCTATTTCACTAAGAGGTAGATTCACCCATCAACATTCCTCAATGTGCTTACCTTTCCCCAGTCTCGCTGGCTGGTTGAGCTAGCGGACGCCATCTTGGATTTCTTCTTGCTGTCCTTGAGTTTCTCTCCTGCTAGGACCACTTCACTGGCATCGTTGCGGCACTCGGGACAATACCTAGATAAATACAGAGGTTAGAGCAAGCAGGGAATAGGACATCAAAAATAAATGCAGTATAAAGCCACTGCATGGCTCGTGTAGTGTTAATATGGGCATGGGGAATGTTGTTCTGGTCTGCTGAATACATGTCGGAGAGAAGACAACTCCCCCAATGCAGAGGTTACAGACCACACTTCACTGTAGCACAGATATGGAGACGAGGGGGAGCAACACCAGCACCGGTGGGTGTTCTATGTGCAGACTTTTCTTCCAAGTAATTTGGACAGTACAGCTCACAGTAGAAAGAAACTAATGATTAATACTAAATTCAAATTTGCCAAATAAACAGCCTGAAATCACATCAAACTCCATTTAGAAACATGCTTCAAGTGCCATCTGAATCAATGGCATGACTAAGACAGTCACAAAAGCAGCTCTAGAAGGGGGCACTGGCCAGACAGACTGCCAGCACAGACATCAGTACTGTAGTATACTTACCAGTCATCATCATCGGGGAGGCTGGTCAGTGGGGGGTTAAGGCAGTAGATGTGGAAGGCCATGTCACACTCGTCACACAGCAGCTGCTTGTCAGGGTCCTGCTTCACACCGCAAACGTGGCAGTTGCACCAGCGGCAGTTCTTTTTGAGGTCATCTTTGCAGTGTTTGCACTCGGGTCCGTTTGACCCTGGAGTAAAAACAGGAGCGAAGACAATGTCAGCCCGTTGACTTGTAAACGTTAAGATGAGTACTGTAAACCCTTCAGTAGGAGATGCGTGTGTGTACTGGGAATATTTAATATTTAATTAAGAATAATTCACAATGCTTAGCATATCCACACGCTTCCCCTTTCTGCAACACACAAGATTTCCAGTGTTCTGTTTGTGACAGTGATGTGTGTTGGGGTTGATGGTCACCAGACTTGATACTGAATGTTATGGGTTGTTCTCATATCATCTGATAGTGATTGACGTCAGTTACTGAAGGCACAAGGACACACTGAATGTTATAATATTGATGACATTATGAATAACGTGATTCTGTAGCAGCTTGCAAAGTCACAGAATTGTTTTGACTTCGTACAAGCCTCTCAGGCTGATGTTTAGAGAACATTTGATACCGTCTGATTAGACCAGGGCTCACCAACCCTGTTCCTGGAGTTACCCTCCTGTAGGTTGTAACTAACATGATTCAGCTTATAAACCAGGTAATTATTAGAAATCAGGTAGGCTTCATAATGGTTGGAGTGAAAACCCACAGGACTGTAGCTCTCCAGGAACAGGGTTAGAGAGCCCTGTATTAGACTAAAGGGCCTGTCTCTAAGAGGCCAGTGAGATATTTTCTATGCTATTGAAGGCATTTCCCTAAATTCTAGTATTAAACTGGGTTCATCTTTGATTGACATTATCAAATGCTCTCCTTTTTCGTTTGCCTGGAAATTCCATTTACAACCAGTGTTTTGGATGAATCTGCACAAGCAAACTAAATATGCTCAGTCAGCACTTTAAAAAAAAAAAACTAAGAACATAATGATTTGTGCAGCCATCATAACTAAAAATGAATCTCGTGCTGGATCGAAAAGCATGTCAAGATTAATCCCAGTCTCTATGGTAACAATAGTATGTGTATGGATCTGCCTCAAACATTGAACTATAGCCTAATTTCAGCCTGCAGAACATTTGCAACTCTGCATGTGATTTACATGTATCCTAATCCTTCATGAAAATCAGGCTGATAAATGCACGGACCCTACACGAGAACAGACTAAACATGTAGGCCGTTTGTGACAAAATAGAAAATACTGCGCTATCACTGCATCTGTGTATTGAGTGCAGGTCAATTATTTACACCAGTGTATAAAATGTGTTGATACTTCAATTTACAAACGGATGCTGGCACTAAGACTGCACTCAACAAGCTGTATAAGGCCATAAGCAAACAAAAATAAATTACCACCCAGGCGCGGTGCTCCTAGTGGCCGGGGACTTTAATGCAGGCAAACTTAAATCCTTTTTACCTCATTGCTACCCGCATGTCACATGTGCAACCAGGGAAAAGAAAATCCTAGACCACCTTTACTCCAAACACAGACGCATACAAAGCTCTCCATCACCCTCCATTTGGCAAATCGGAGCATAATTCTATCCTCCCGATTTGTGCTTAAAAGCAATAATTAAAGCAGGAAGTACCAGTGACTCGCTCAATACGGAAACAGTCAGCTGATGCTACACTTTAGGAACGTTTTGCTAGCACATACTGGAATATGTTACGGGATTCATCCAATGGCTTTGGATGCCGCCTCAGTCACCGGCTTCAATGAGTACGTCGACGCCGTCGTCCCCGGTGACCGTACGTACATATTCCAACCAGAAGCCATGGATTACAGGGAACATCCGCACTGAGCTAAAAGGTTAGAGCCGCCGCTTTCAAGGAGCGGGACACTAATCCGGAACTAGATGAACCATCAAACAGGCAAAGTGCCAATACAGGACTAAGATTGAATCCCCCTACACTGGCTCTGACGCTTGTTGGATGTGGCAAGGCTTGCAAACTATTACAGATTACAAAGGGAAACCCAGCCACGAGCTGCCCATTGACACGAGCCTACCAGACGAGCTAAATGCCTTTTATGCTTGTTTGAGGCAAGCAGCACTGAAGCATACATGAGAGCACCAGCTGTTCCGGACGACTGTGTGATAACGCTCTCGGTAGCCGATGTGAGTAAGACTTTTAAACGGGTCAACATTCAAAGCCACAGGGCCAGATGCATTACCAGAACGTGTTCTCAAAGCATGCGTGGACTAACTGGCAAGCATCTTCGCTGACATTTTCAACCTCTCCCTGTCCGAGTCTAATACCAACATGTTTCAAGCAGACCACCATAGTCCCTGTGCCCACCATAGTCCCTGTGAAGTTGACCTGCCTAATTGACTAGCGCCCCGTAGCACTCACGTCGGTAGCCATGAAGTGCTTTGAAAGGCTGGTCATGGCTCACAACACCATCATTACAGAAACCAGAGATCCACATACCACCCCAACAGATAACACAATCTTCCTTTCCCACCTGGACAAATGGAATACCTATGTGAGAATGCTGTTCATTGACTACAGCTCAGCATTCAACACCACAGTGCCCACAAAGCTCATGACTAAGCTAAGGACCCTGGGACTAAACACCTCCCTCTGCAACTGGATCCTGGACTTCCTGACAGGCCTCCCCCAGGTGGTAAGGGTACGCAGCAACACATTCGCCACGCTGATCCTCAACACAGGGGCGTGTATTTAATCCCCTCCTGTACTCCCTGTTCACCCACGACTGCGTTGCCAAACAATTCCAACACCATCATTAAGTTTGCTGACGACAACAGTAAGCCTGATCACCGACAACGACAAGACAGCCTACAGGGAGGAGGTCAGAGACCTGGCCGTGTGGTGCCAGGACAACAACCTCTCCCTCAATGTGAGCAAGACAAAGTAGAAGATCGTGGACAACAGGAAAAGGAGAACCGACATCACCCTTTCTCCCCAGGAGACTAAAAAGATTTGGCATGGGTCCCCAGATTCTCAAAAAGATCTACAGCTGCACCATTGAGAGCATCCTGACCAGTTGCATCACCGCCTGGTATGGCAACTGCTCGACATCCAACCGTAACACCAGGTCCTCTACTCCGATACTTAATCCACACATAAAACGGTCAACCGAATAGTCTCTAGTCATCTCTCCTCCTTCCAGGCATCTTTTTCTTTGGACTTAATATGGCAACTAACTTTCATAATAAGGTGCATTACCACAACAGACCTCAGTTAATCTTTCAATCACCCACGTGGGTATATGTTCCTAAAAACTAATGAGAAGATAGACCGCGCTTCAAGTCCTGCCTCTCCTATGTCACAAATAGAATTAACTCCCATTTTAGCGCCTGGCAACGCAGATGCTCGTTGGAGCGCGCGAGCAGTGTGGGTGCAATGATTGAAAACGTGTGTAAATGTATTTTGCAATGTTCGCAACACGTCCGGTTTGGGCATGGTGTAAGGCACTACAGGGGGTAGTACGTACAGCCCAGTTCATCACTGGACCTATATACTAGGGGGTGTCAGAGGAAGGCCCAAAAAATTGTCACAGACTCCAGTCACCCAAGTCAGACTGTTTTCTCTGCTACCACACAGCAAGCGGTACCGGAACGCCAAGTCTAGGACCAAAAGGCTCCTTAACAGCGTCCACCCCCAAGCCACAAGACTGCTGAATATTTAATCAAATGGCCACCCGGACTATTTACAGTGACACTCCCCCTTTGATTTTGTACACTGCTACTACTCAAGGTTATTACCCATACCCCTACCTACATGGACAAAATGACCTCAACTAACCTATACCACCACACATTGACTCTGTATCAGTACCCCCTGTATATAGCCTTGTTATTGTGTCACTTTTATTTTATAAATATAACTCTTGAACTGAATTATTTTATTTAACTAGGCAAGTCAGTTAAGAACAAATTCTTATTGACAAAGACAACGCTGAGCCAATTGTGCACCGCCCTATGGGACTCCCAATCACGGACGGTTGTGATACAGCCTGGAATTGAACCACGGTCTGTAGTGATGCCTCCAGCAGTGAGATGCAGTGCCTTAGACCCCTGCACCGTTCAGGACAATTGAGACTAAGCATTTCACAGTAATGTCTATACTGGTTGTATTCGGCACATGTGACAAATAATAACTATCCTACTGTGTATGTGGTTTCAGTCGCCTCAAAAGCTCATCAGGGGTGTATACATTAGTCAGATTCTGGTGCAAAACATTTGGCACAGTAGCAAAACAAACAAGTTATTGGACAAATCCAGGTAGGTCCCTTACGGGGGCGGAAGGAAGCCTAGTGGTTAGCACGTTGGGCCAGTAACCGAAAGGTTGCTAGATCGAATCCCAGAGCTGACAAAATAAAAATCTGTCCTTCTGCCCCTGAACAAGGCAGTTAACCCACTGTTCCTAGGCCATCACTGTAAATATTTATTTGCCCAGTTAAATAAAAAAATATATATAGTTTTGTTCCGTTTGCTTTCTAGTGAATACAGCCGATGAAATCCAGCTAAACAGCTCCAACTTACTTTTCAATGGACTGTCAGATCCAACTCCAGATCCATCCAATGATCCAGGCTCCTCGATTTTGTAAATTTCAGTCAAGAACATGATCCTACAGTCATTCAGAGAGTCACCGGCATCCCTGAAATAAAACACAAGCTCTTCGGATACCCGTCATGGTCCTACTGTGCAAACAAAATGCTATACATGGCCAATGGAAAACTATGACATCAACATAATACAAAAGTGCAATCTATACCATGCAGATAATATAAAACAAGTAATCAATTATGCTATGAGAGACAATGTACTCTCTTTTTGTTTATTAAAGCAGAGACGAACAGGACCAATTATTACCCGAGCAGTATTTTGGTGTAGATCTCGTGCAGGGTGCGTGTCTCCCTCTTCCTCTGGATCTGGGCATCGTACCAGTAGCCGCGCTCCTTGGGTTCGTCGGGGTTGAAGTTGACCATGACCACCATGCCCACCTCTAGCTGGTGCCACTGGTAGACAGTGCGAGCACGCGGGCGCACATCCTTGGAATGCAGCAGCACCACACCATTCTCTGGGTAGCTAGAGAGACCACACAGAGGCAGTGTCAGTATTCAGCTCAGATGCACACGGCAGGTGCTTCCTACATAATGGGGCTTTTGTAAGCTGATTGACATATCTGAGAACAGAAGCAGCTCAAAGTAGTGTTTGAATTCTGAGGGACTTGACTGCTGGGGGCACATTGGAGTAATACAAATCGTTAATTTCAAATGTTCCTCTGGTTTTTACACACTGGCAGGCAAAACAATGTGGCATGGTAGTGTACAAATTATCAAGCCCAGATATTTGTAATTCGTTTGCCAATTGTCGTGTTATGGAATTGCCTCCCTCATGTCTGCATTGTTTTGACAAAGTGATGCATGACCTATCCAGCCAATCTTTAAATATAAAATACTTGATAAAATGCTCACTCTTCATATTTGACATGGTAGTGAATAACTTCCTCTTCGCTGGGTTTCGTGTCAGAGCCCTCCTCTCCAGATGTCTTTGTTATGTTCACAATTTGGGCCTCAAACCAGGCACCCATGTTCAAGTCTCTGGCATCAACAAACTCGTTAATCTGTGGGGGAAATTACAAAGTTGATATTGACACTGCTGAATTAAATATTTTTTAAACTTATGTTTTGCAAACTTAAAATTAAGACTAGCTATTATATTCCACCCCAATTCAATAACTCCAAAATATTAACGCAAATGCCATTTTTGATTTTAAGTTAAAAGCATTATTTCACCCCATCAAGTGATACCAGTACAGCAAATACTAGTGCTTTTGGAGATCCGCCCTGTGTTTACCTTGTAACAGCCAAAGCCGGGGTCGACCAGGTCTGGCAAGTCGGTTTGGGTGGAGGTGCCAGCTGCCTGCACCTCAGCCTCCCCGTGGGTGGAGCTCTTGTCTGACTCACTCTGCGCAGAGCTACAGCCAGAGTCAGAGTCGGACAGCTCGGCCTCTTTGTCCTTGCTTTTGAGGACAGCAGCAGGGGGCGCGGCCTGTCTAACAAGCAGCTGCACTATGTCGTTCAAACCCACGTTGTAATCAAAGATTGTGTGGCCGTCCTCCATCTGGGACCAGAAACAGAACATATTCATTCAGACATGATTACTAAGGACCCCAGCAACACAGTTGTAACGGAATTAAACAGGAAAGTATCCATCTGCCCCACCTGCTTTCCCCGGTAGAAAAGCCTCTGCTTCTCTGGGTCAACCTTAAAGAGTTCCAAGATCTTGAGGCGCAGCTCGTCCACCTTGGTAAGTTTGGACAGGGAGTCGATCCGATGGGTCTCCTTGCCATCCATGGTGCGCACTTGAATCCACATTGCAGCTGCCCTGTGCAAAGGGGAGCCAAACTGGGAGTTAATGGCAGCATTGCATCATCTGAGCTTCAAAAGCAGCACAATTCAATGTTTTTCTCCCACTTTCCTTTGAGTATTACTGTGCCAACTATTGATCAAGTGGATCAATCATTCATTATATATTTGAATAAATACTTCCCCAAATCCCATTCAATGACTGGGGGATTATTCAACCAACATGCCATGCTGATTTTAACAGTGCGGGAAACTGGGTGAGTAAGCCACTCCTACCCTTTTAAATGCAGCTATTGCGACCTCATCCTGGCGCGAAGGCAGAGCTTGTATCAAACAACGTGGCTTCGCTTCCTGACAATGTTCCAAGCGCACATATTTGACCGGCTCAAAACTTGAATAGAATTGCTATGGTAGACAGTATGAAATAAATATATATAATTCGTTTTATTTTACATTAACTAGCGAAGCTTTGTGTTCAGCTGAGAGGAGGCTGGTTCTATCGGGTCAGCTGGGATGAGTTACACATTGTTGTGGCAGTAACGACTACTGTTACTATACTTGACCAGTTACTTAGACTTACTATTGTTGGCTGGTTAGCTTGCTACACATACGAATCAAACAATATTGGGAAACAATTGACAAGCAGCTAGCAATTTTTATTGACCAACAATTTTTTTTTGTTAATCAGGTAATTTAATGTAATAATTAGCTAGGTATGATTCAAAAAAGCGCGCTGTTTCGTTCTCGGCTGGTGGACAAGTAACGTTAACGCTAACTAACATTAAATAAACATGTTCGGTCATATTCAGCCGTCGTAAACAAACTTTTTTTTTGCAATAGCTAACTTTAAGTAAGCATCTTAGTAAATTAGAACTAACTAGCTAAGAAGTCATACGAACGTTGGTTAACAGCGAATGTAAATGGGATTAGCCATTGAAATGTTGTAACTAACTATAGACAACGTTATCAGCCACCATAGTAACAAATAGGACACTGATAGTAACGTTAATCGACATTGACAACACACCACGTTACATTAGCCTAGCTAGCTAGTTAACGTTAGCTACAACATCAACTAATACGTTGTAGTGGCTACAATTTAGCTAACCAAAGGAAAGATTATCTTTACATTGAAAACACACGGACACGTACACCTAGCTTATGAGTTACCATGCAAACTGTCGAGTGAAATTATAATATTAATAATTCACTATCAAAAGTTAACTGGTTGGAATGAGGCAATCACTGTACCAAGTTAGCTAGGCAACTTTCCAAAAAAAAAAAATGTAAACTTGACCAAAGAAGAAACATTACGTTACCTGTTTTTCTTCTTTTCTTTTCTTACAAATGCAAATAATTATATGACGTTTATTAAACCGTGAAAAACGTAATCCTATACTTCTGGATCAAACGCACAACTCTTCTGTAGACTGTTTTTAGAGGACTCAATCAATACGACTCCTTCAACCAGTGAATGTCTCCGCCTTCTTTCCGCTATTGGCTATTACCATTCTGAATTTCTCTCTGGTGGGCTGTAATTCCTGTCAATCAAAACTGTGAGCGGAGCTTAGCCTCAGCCCGCGAAACTAGGGTCTCGCTAGCCTTCCCTCTTCCGAGGATTTTGGCGCGAGATTGATTGTACGGTCAATTTTTTTATTACTCAACCACAGAAACAGATCTGTGATCTACAAACTTTTAACACAACCTTATGCCTGCGACATGACAGATCGACAGCAAACGTTTGTCAAATGTATCTATGTGATTTCTTCAAACTGAAAAAACGACTTTCTCATAGCAAACTTGATGGTCACAGCCATGTCCTGCCCAGAGCGTGATGTTGTGCATCCAGTGTTCCTGTCCTGTTGTTCAGTTTGGCGGGAGAATATAATGCCAAGTGTGAACAAAATAACATAAAACCTCCTGTTTTTGTTCACAGTTAAAGGAAAACCTCCCGATGCCCTAAATAATGGTTTATATTCATGCCTCTCATCCAACCCAGCACCAAAACTATTCATTCCTTGTTTTAAAGGACAGCACCCTGCTTCAAACGCCATTGTTCATCTTACCACAACAGCGTGATAGCGTGGGTTCTTCTATGGATTTTATATGGCGGTTGGTAACTAACTTTAAGGTGCATTACCATCAACAACTGGACTGGAGTGTGGACCAAAGACAAGGAAGGTTTAAAAAAAAATAATCATACCCATTATTCTCATCTCCCTAAGGAAACGAAATACATAATTAAAAACTACATCCCCTGAAGATTTTCTCAGCAGTTCACTTAAGCTTGGCTCTTCAACACCATTACTTAATTCTAATAACAGACTCTGCCTTTCCCTCCCATATTGCTGCCTCTGAAATATGTTCCACTGTCTTCACATTGATCACACCTCCCAGTTGGATGTTTTCCTTCCAATTTCAATTTGCTGTTGAGCTTTGTGTGTCCCAGTCTCAGCTTAATGACACTTTCCTACCTGAGAACCTCCTTGCCTCCACCTTTTCCCACAAAACTTGCCATTTGTTTTTAAACACTGTTCTTATATATAAGAATGTCTGCTCCGAGACACAAATTAATTTAAGCTCATCAGTGCTGCACAGGAGTCAGACTACCCTGTGAGGCCTCACCTCCAACCACTCTGCAGCCAAGAGTATGGCCAGCAACTCCAATGTGTGAACTGTGAGGATTTATGTCTATGCTCTATAACCCACTACTATATCACGTAAGATTGAATTGATTGAACAGCAGTTGTCTGTGTGTGTGTGTGTGTGTGTGTGTGTGTGTGTGTGTGTGTGTGTGTGTGTGTGTGTGTGTGTGTGTGTGTGAAGGACCGAGCAACATGCTGAGACTGCTGCATGTTGCAAAACTGTAGATAACAGCCCAGCAGATGCTTTGTGTTTGTATGTGACAATATTGAGCACATGCTGTGACTTGCTGTATCTTACAAAGTTGTGATTAATCAGCTACAGGGAGGGGAGGCTCATCACAAGGTTTGATTGAATTAGAAAATACTGAATAACACAATAACAGATAACTGGAACTGAGTAGTTGCAGTAACTAGGGTATGGCACCAGAACAGTGAGAATCTATACATCGACAGAGGGTGGACTCCAAGAAGCGCCAAGAGATTAGGACTAGTCTGAGTGCCTGCGATAGGCTGAGCAAAGTCTAAACTACGCTCAGCCTCTGCTGTGATAGGCCAACAGACGGGTTGGAACTATGTCTATCATAGTATAAGAAGAACTGTTTACGTACATCCTGTCAGTTCTCTGTTTGCCCTGCGAGGTGGGACAGAGAGCCCGTATATACGAAAAGTGCATTTACCACTTATTGCTTAGCGAATAAAAAATACATAGCATCCAATCGGTGACTCAGTGTCATACTTATCCTGATACCAGATTCGAATTGACGCAACCCTAACAATTCGACGAATTGACACAACCCTAACACACCCATAATGATCCTTATCAGCACCATAATCAAAAGAAACCCCATGTGAAATGCAAATCAGCAGCGTTGTTTGCCTTAGTATTTAGGAAAAAGTGATGTGGATCAAACCACAATTTAGGAGTGTAAACCTAAGCATTTTGAGCGGTTCTGGGTCTGCAAACCTTCTGGCATCTTGTCCAACAGACCCTACGGTAGCATCCTCTGCTACAGACTCTACGACAGACCCTCTGAGGAGCAGGTCCCTCGAGGTTGGATTCGGACTCACCCTATACAAGTGGAAACAAGGAATGTTTAAATTCATAGGGTTCAATACACATAGTAGGTTGACAATAAATGTGGCTCCATTCACAGTTGTTTCAGAGTCCCGCAATAAGAGCTACAACGCTAATGTTCTCTGGGTGTCACTGTCACATGTCATTGATCCACAATCCAGAGGTAATTGTCCCCTAATGCAATTCTAAAGTCTAATACATCCAGTGTGATTTCAACAGATTGCCCATACCAGTTTGGCTCAGGTCCAATGACTATGCACTTGAGAGGGAAAGAAGTTGGGCCATCCTAGAAATGTTTTAGAGTAATATATTATATACAATTTAGCAAACGCTTTTTAACGACTTACAGTCATGCGTGAATACATTTTTATGTATGGCTGGTCCCGGGAATCGAACCCACTATCCTGGCATTGCAATGCTCTACCAAGATCTATGGCAGGGTTATGAATGCTTTGTGAAGCCTCAATTTAATATGATATATAAGGCCTTTATTAAGTGGCGCTTATGTCATCACTTATTAAGTGCAGGTTTATGTAATATTTGACATAGTGGGTTATGTCAAATTTGACATGGGTAGTTATGTCACACAGTTATGTCACATTAATGAACCCTATATAAAGCATGATATATGGTTATAGATGATTTGTGACATAGTTCTGTAGTGTTTATGAAGCCTTTATAAGCTTCATGTCATTTAAAGCGGGACCATTTTTTTGTTATGTTTTTTTTCGAGAAAATCATAATTATTCACTTTCTTTCACATACTTTGAAGATTATTTGTTGCTGTAAAACAAAAGCTTAACCCTGTGAGATGAAAACATGTTATTACCCTTCAGAAATACGTCCAATAGGCCTCTGATGATCATTTGTAGAACAATATTCTGGAAACGTTGCAAAATGCAACATTGGGCTTCAATAGTAGAAAAAAATGTGTGGTAAGAAAACTGAGAAATTATATTAAAATCACATCAAAATGGATCAAAAACATTTGACCACTGCAAATGTTAGTATGTCTTTCCCCTGTCTTTGTAATTGTCTACACCCCCCTCCAGGTGTCGCCCATCTTCCCCATTATCCCCAATGTATTTATACCCGAGTTCTCTGTTTGTCTGTTGCCAGTTTTTGTCTCGTCAAGCCTACCAGTGGTTTTCCTGTCATTCTCTAGTTCCTGGTTTTGACCATTCTGCCTGCCCTGAGCCTGTCTGCTGTTCTGTACCTTTTGCACTCTGCTCTGGATTACTGACGCCTGCATGCCCTTGACCTGTCGTTTGACTGCCCCCCTGTTTTTGTAATTAACTTTTTTTTCTTCGAAACTGTATGATTCTAGGTCTTCGCCTGAGCCTTGACAGAGTGGACAGATTTCCAATTTTTGAGGCTACTGAATCCACAATAATCATACTGACACACAACAAACACTACTAAGAGATGCATGTGGGTCTAAGGAGATGTTTTTTTTTTTTTTTTGGACCTGTACGGGGTACAATTTAGGAAATGTATTTTTGCAATGTTGGGTCTCAGTGTTAAGTCACTTGCTCGTGTTCATAAATGTTGAGAAATTATTTTGTCAATACAAGGAGTGTATACATTCAATCCAAAAAATGTATTTAGCTTATTTCGTTTTCAACAGATCATTGTAAAAATCAGACGAATCAAATCAAATTCTATTTGTCACATGCGCCAGGTGAAATGCTTACTTACTACAAGCCCTTATGGTGAAATGCTTACAAATGCTTACAAACCCTTATTAACCAACAATGCAGTTTAAGAAAATATAGTTAAGTTTACAAAAAAATGTAATAATAATAATGAGGCTACATACAGGGTGTACCCGGTACCGAGTCAATGTGCGGCGGTATAGGTTAGTCGAGGTAATTTGTACATGTAGGTACGGGTAAAGTGACTATACATAGATACTAAACAGCGAGAAGCAGGTGTGTAGAGAGCAAAGCAGCAATGACTCATCATAATTGTACAACGTTGAATAGTTCATTTTGACATTGTGCATTATTAGACCATCCACACCACAGATAATGAGTAGTAGTGGATGTGTGCAGTTTGTTATGCCCTCAAGCATTTGAGTGGGTTAATTACACAGTTTTGTGAGGTCTACAGCGTCCATGGTAGAAAAATTAAGACAACATTGTATTTTTAGTCTGATTAGGCTACAGTGTGGAAATTCTTACTATATATTTTTTCAATCATAATTTATCCATTTGATTTAGCTATATGTTGACAAATTAGAGAACATTACTATTGACGTGACTGAGATACTGTGTAGGAACTTGAAGCACCATAGACAGTTTTGTCAGTGCTGATTTGGAGGTTGGACTCGTTTCCAGCAAGCAGACATGTCATTCCGATTTCATGCTGTGTCCTTTTTAGTTAGCAAGTTATTAACCAATGTGTACCCGCTGTAAAAATGATTTGAATTGTACGTGAGCGCGAATTTATAACACATTTTCATTTACCCGTTGTTGGTAATAGCATTATGTTACGAGTTGGAAGCGCAGTGGCCTAGTAAGTAGGGTAACAATATTTTCGGCTAACTAGATAAATAGATAGCTACTGTTAGATAGCGAGCTGGCTATCTGGGCATGAGGACGGTGTTTCTCGCTGTGCTATATAGAGATAACTAGCTAGCAATGTTGAGCACAATGCTAGCTAGATAATTTATGCATCATTCATTGATTGACTTAACAGCAATAGCTAGTTGATGACAATGCTGTACTTCTCCTAATTACACGACTGTCTTGCTAACGTTAGCTTAGTTAAGTTGCTTGTTGCCTAGAGGCTGGCTACGAAAATGTTGTTATTACGCTTGATGTTCAAGAAGGTAACGATAACAGTTAGTTAGCTAGACATTAGCTTGGTGTTAAACAAATTGGCATCACTGATATCAAGTGGCCAGCTCGATTGTGTGTGTGTTAGGTAATTATCTGCGAAACAAAAGGTTGACATTGTAAGTTAGCGATGCATTTTAGCTATAAAAAAAAGCAACGTTACTGTATTTAGCCAGGCAGATGAGCAGCTACTGTAGCTAACTAACGTTATTTGTACACCATTCAATCAACACTATCATGCCGTTGTTGTTCATCATGTTGTACTGTACAGTATACGATCAATCGTTCTACTCATCACACCTGATGTCTGCAGAAGGTACAGTGTTAATGTTAATGGGTCTAAATTCCTGACACGTTTTCTCCATGTCTCTGTCCTCTCAGCATGGCCTGCAGAAACCTGGTCTCCCCCAACATGGGGGTGAGGTTCAGGATGCCCTTACAGAAGCTGCACCCTCTGTCTCGTGCCATCCACCACCGGTACAACGCCAGTGTCACCCCCCCGCAACGCTCGGCAGCCCGCCACTTCACCTCCATGTCCCGGCTGCCCATGCAGCCCCCCAAGCCTCCCCCTGGCGGTCACGGCGGCTGGCGCTACCAGCAACACCGCAACTTTTGGATGCTCCGCCTGGCCTCCAGGCTGCTGAAGCTCCGGTACATTGTGCTGGGCTCAGCAGTGGGAGGCGGGTATACCGCTAAGAAGGTACAGTACATTTGAGGTAGAGGAGAGAGAGTTGAATGGTAATGGCCAGTTTCCCAGACACGTATAGCCGGAGCCAGGTTACTGCCCCATAATGTTATTCGAAAGAAGCTGTTTTACTTGTCTGTTAGACTTAAGACACATGATACAAGTGCATCTCTCATCTAAATACCAGTTGGCGCTCTGATCTCTAATTGGCTGGACCTGCTTGGTAAGCGCAGTGAGAGTAATAAACACATAGGTGGTTTACTACCGTTCACACTGCTTAAGCGATATTGGCTTTGAGTGCTGCTTTTCTAATCCTAATGTACGAGTCACCCTACTTACCTCCACTCCCAGTGGAACAGAGCGACAACAGTGACTTACTCTACATTTGATTGGCGCTCTGCTAGGGTATGTGTTTATGCCAGACTGTCAGCACAGATGAGATTCCCTTACGAGCTCTCAAAACCCTTTCACTATATGGACTATATTTACACATGATTCTGTTGAAGTTTATCTTGTATATAGGCTAGATGTGTCTAGACTAGAGGTCGACCGATTATGATTTTTCAATGCCGATACCGATTATTGGAGGACCAAAAAAGCCAATATTAAACTAGGGAAATTCTGTCACTTCTCTTGAGTCCATTGCACGCAGAGTCAGGTTATATGCAACAGTTTGGGCAGCCTGGCTCGTTGCGAACTTATTTGCCAGTATTTTACGTAATTATGACATAACATTGAAGGTTGTGCAATGTAACAGGAATATTTAGACTTAGGGATGCCACCCGTTAGATAAAATACCGAACGGTTCCATATTTCACTGAAATAATAAACTTTTTGTTTTCGAAAATGATCGTTTCCGTATTTGACCGTATTAATGACCCAAGGCTCGTATTTCTGTGTGTTATTATGTTATAACGAAGTCTATGATTTGATAGAGCAGTCTGATTGAGCGGTGGTAGGCAACAGCAGGCTCGTAAGCATTCATTCAAACAGCACTTTTGTGCATTTTGCCAGCAGCTCTTCGCAAGCACAGCGCTGTTTATGACTTCAAGCCTATCAGCCTAATGGCTGGTGTAACCGATGTGAAATGGCTAGCTAGTTAGCGGGATGCGCGCTAATAGCGTTTCAAACGTCACTCGCTCTGAGACTTGGAGTAGTTGTTCCCCTTGCTCTGCAAGGACCGCGGCTTTTGTGGAGCGATGGGTAGCGATGCTTCGAGGGTGGCTGTTGTCGATGTGTTCCTGGTTTGAGCCCAGGTAGGGGCGAGGAGAGGGACGGATGCTATACTGTTACACTGGCAATACTATAGTGCCTATAAGACCATCAAAGGTATATGAAATACAAATGGTATAGAGAGAAATAGTCCTATAAATACTATATTAACTACAACCTAAAACCTCTTACCTTGGAATATTGAAGTCTCATGTTAAAAGGAACCACCAACTTTGATATGTTCTGAGCAAGGAACTCAATCGTTAGCTTTTTTACATGGCACATATTGCACTTTTACTTCTCCAACACTTTGTTTTTGCATTATTTAAACCAAATTGAACATGTTTCATTATTTATTTGAGGCTAAATAGATTTTTATTGATGTATTAAGTAAAACTAAGTGTTTGTTCAGTATTGTTGTAATTGTCATTATTACAAATAAAAATTTAAAAATCGGTCTATTAATTGGTATTGGCTTTTTTTGGTCCTACAATAATCGGTATCGGCGTTGAAAAATCATAATCGGTTGACCTCTAGTCTGAATACTTAACAAATGCACTCTATGTCCAATTATTGTACCCTAACCCATCCCTTGAAATATTGTTGTTGTTAATCTTTAACTGAGTTGACCATGTATGTGATTGAAATGCCACGTCTCTTCTGTTCTTCCAGACCTATGAGGAGTGGAAGGATATGCTGCCTGATATGGATGAATACAATTGGGTAATACCCGATTTCTTCTGGGAGATGAGTAAACAAATTGACCTAGGTGAGATTTGTTTCTGGATCAAATGGGTCTTAGGTGGCAGTAGGTGTGTCGTTCGACTGGAACATTTAGTGGCCCTCCTTTCTACTAATTTGTCCATGGCTTATGCCATGTTCTTATGCTGAATGACTAAAACATAACTAAATCAGTGGGGGCCTCATGCTATCACAGAAAAAACTCCTGAATGCATCATTTCTGGAGTTTTAGATTCTCCTTGACTGTCTAGCTTTATTTTGGTGATTGTTAACTCTCAAAGATGTTATTAAAAAAAATATAGATCCATTGTCTTTTTTGGGGGTACTTTCTGTCTGTTTCACTTTACACTTAAAATGTTTTTCAATGCCCCTGAAATATTTGGATTTGTTTTACTGTTTGGATTTAGGTGGGTCGAAGAAACACATATGCAAAAAAACAAAAACATGAAATGACTCGTTAGAAGCCTGTGAACCTAAAATTTGTATATAGATTTACCACTGTTAAATAACTTGTCATGTTGGTTTAATTCCTGTTAATCAGTGTAGTGTGTGTGTGTGGTTAATCTGACGTGAATTGAATGTAGTATTTGGGCTGAGCCAGTGTTGTCTTTCTGTTAAGGCTGCTCAGTTTGTTTCATTTGATTCTCATGTTCAAAGGATACACTCTACCTACCCTATCGCATTTCTCTTCTGCACACAGATAAACTAACCAAAATGCTGCCTGAATTAGTGGAGATTGCCAAGTTTCTACCAGAGTTACCCGATTTAGATAAGATAGGAGAGAACTTCACCTTTCTCAAGAGCATCCTCTTCACTGGTGAGTACAGTCTTGTGAGATTAAGAAATAGATAGCCATTTTGGAGGCTGTGTCAGACACAGCAGTTACTAAACTCTTTTTGGCCAGGATTGTATATATTTTTTGGAACAAGTGGCAAAAGTGATGAATAAACATCTTGAGCTTTGTGAACCTAGAATAGCAATTGCAGCTGCTTCAAGTGGTAGAAACATTTCTGTCATAGGTAATCTAAATTTGAAGTGGGCTTCTTTTGTCGATTCATACCTGCATTACCTAGCAATCTACCTTCATACCTGCATTACCTAGCAATCTACCTTCATACCTGCATTACCTAGCAATCTACCTTCATACCTGCATTACCTAGCAATCTACCTTCATAGCTGCATTACCTAGCAATCTACCTTCATAGCTGCATTACCTAGCAATCTACCTTCATACCTGCATTACCTAGCAATCTACCTTCATACCTGCATTACCTAGCAATCTACCTTCATAGCTGCATTACCTAGCAATCTACCTTCATAGCTGCATTACCTAGCAATCTACCTTCATAGCTGCATTACCTAGCAATCTACCTTCATACTTTCCAGCTTTGATTTCCGCTAATGTACTGTCAGTTGCAATCACTTCTAACTTTCTCGATGAGCTATTCTGCATTATTAGTAGTATCACAATAACGTGCCCAGATTGCACACGTAGCCAATGGTATCTGACTCTGGACTTGCAGGATGCAGCCATGACATCAAGCTCACAGCAGGGCCTTGACCCTGCAGTGACCCTTGACCCCCTCCCTTTGCCTCAGTCTTTTGATTTGTTTTGTGTTCTTCCCTTCTCCCCCTCTGCGTTCTTCACAGGTGTTGGTAGTAAAGGAGCTTCTGGTCAGCGTTTGTTGTTAGGTGTGTATCCACTACACTCCGTCCTGGTGCTGTTTGAATACCCAACATTGCGGTGTGTGCGGCAGCACCCTGTTTAGTAGTGCTTTGGAGCCACAGACGTTGTCCAGTGCTCTTAGATGGGGACCTCCAAACCCAACATGATTGGCTTCTAGACTACCAACTCGTTGTCTTTATCCGATGATGCTGCTGTTTCAGACATGACAAATTATTGATGGGAGGATTTGTTTTTTTTGGGTGGAGAGAATGCTTAGATTGACATAGTCTTTAATTGATGTACAGGATATATTCTTACATCATATTGTTGATATCAGATTGACATTTGACATTTCTTCACTGTCTTATGTAATCAAATTCCTCTAAAAACACTTTCTCTGAACCAAAGTTGACCACTGAATAGGATGTATTTGGAATGAATTGGATGTGCTGCTGTCGATCTTGTGGTCCACAGTGGTTTCAACAACAGATCCACTGCATCCTCTCCTTCTCCTTTGGTTTTCATCTGACTGTGGCTTTTGTCTGTCCTACTTGTGTGTTATTTCCTCCTTTTGATTTCCAAGTTCCTCCTACTTTCTCCCTGGCTTGCCTGGCCTCTTTGGTCTCTCTCCCCCTCTACTTACATGATGGGAGGATAGTCCTCGTCTTGGAGGGCTCTCCTGGTCTGCTGGTAGCTGATGCTTCTCAAATGTTTGGAAAATACATCTGTCTATGATAGATGAAAACATCTTGAACTCCATCCATACCTCTTCTTTGACTTGCTAAAATAATAGGTGTATTCCTGTGTTGTGTCGCAAGTGGCGCCCTATTCCCTATGTAGTGCACTACTTTTGACCAAGGCCCCATATGGATCTGGTCAAAATTAGGACACTATATAGGAAATGTAAAGAATAGGGTGCCATTTGGGACACAGTACTGTAGTTGTGAGGCTTGTTATTGACAGGTCTTTCATTGGCTGGATGAAGGATTGTTCCATGATGTTCTGAAGGGAAGTATATAAATATGTACCAAGTGAATGTTTGCTGCTGGTCCAGCTGGCTCTGTAGCACCTCGCAACTCCAAGCTGCGTTGTACAGGAGAGAAACGTCTTTCATAACAGCACTGTGTAAGGGTTTGCCAATTAATGAATGATTTCATTGTCATTATTTTATAGTACCATATCAGACATAACTGGTCAGAGAGCCAATGAAAAGCACAAGCTCCCAAATGTTATTGTGAGCAATATTTTCCAAACCTTTGAGATTCCATCATGCGGGTTCTGACCTGGGGCATAGATGGTAGATAGAGTCCTCTCTAATGTTGGGCATGCCAATACTTTTCACTCATTACTGCTTTTTGCTAATATACTATTACCGATGGTGTGTGGTGTAACCTCGTGGTTTTTCTCATGCTTTGTGCTGTTTATGTCTCCTAGCCGAAGCCCCTGGGGACACTCCAGTGAAATCTGCCACAGATGCCCCAGTCACGGCCACACCAGAGGCCAGCGGCAAGCAGTTTAGGAAGGCAAGTATGCTCTGACTAGCTCACCCTCACTCCCTGTGGCATATACAGTGGGGCAAAAAAGTATTTAGTCAGCCACCAATCGTGCAAGTTATCCCACTTAAAAAGATGAGAGAGGCCTGTAATTTTCATCATAGGTACACTTCAGCTATGACAGACAACATGAGGGAAAAAAATCCAGAAAATCACATTGTAGGATTTTTTATGTATTTATTTGCAAATTATGGTGGAAAATAAGTATTTGGTCACCTACAAACAAGCAAGATTTCTGGCTCTCACAGACCTGTAACTTCTTCTTTAAGAGGGACCTCTGTCCTCTACTCGTTACCTGTATTAATGGCACCTGTTTGAACTTGTTATCAGTATAAAAGTCACCTGTCCACAACCTCAAACAGTCACACTCCAAACTCCACTATGGCCAAGACCAAAGAGCTGTCAAAGGACACCAGAAACAAAATTGTAGACCTGCACCAGGCTGGGAAGACTGAATCTGCAATAGGTAAGCAGCTTGGTTTGAAGAAATCAACTGTGGGAGCAATTATTAGGAACTAAGACATACAAGACCACTGATAATCTCCCTCGATCTGGGGCTCCACACAAGATCTCACCCCGTGGGGTCAAAATGATCACAAGAACGGTGAGCAAAAATCCCAGTACCACACGGGGGGACCTAGTGAATGACCTGCAGAGAGCTGAGACCAAAGTAACAAAGCCTACCATCAGTAACACACTACGCCGCCAGGGACTCAAATCCTGCAGTGCCAGACGTGTCCCCCTGCTTAAGCCAGTACATGTCCAGGCCCGTCTGAAGTTTGCTAGAGAGCATTTGGATGATCCAGAAGAAGATTGGGAGAATGTCATATGGTCAGATGAAACCAAAATATAACTTTTTGGTAAAAACTCAACTCGTCGTGTTTGGAGGACAAAGAATGCTGAGTTGCATCCAAAGAACACCATACTTACTGTGAAGCATGGGGGTGGAAACATCATGCTTTGGGGCTGTTTTTCTGCAAAGGGACCAGGACGACTGATCCGTGTAAAGGAAAGAATGAATGGGGCCATGTATCGTGAGATTTTGAGTGAAAACCTCCTTCCATCGTCAAGGGCATTGAAGATGAAACGTGGCTGGGTCTTTCAGCATGACAATGATCCCAAACACACCGCCCGGGCAACGAAGGAGCGGCTTCGTAAGAAGCATTTCAAGGTCCTGGAGTGGCCTAGCCAGTCTCCAGATCTCAACCCCATAGAAAATCTTTGGAGGGAGTTGAAAGTCCGTGTTGCCCAGCAACAGCCCCAAAACATCACTGCTCTAGAGGAGATCTGCATGGAGGAATGGGCCAAAATACCAGCAACAGTGTGTGAAAACCTTGTGAAGACTTACAGAAAACGTTTGACCTCTGTCATTGCCAACAAAGGGTATATAACAAAGTATTGAGAAACTTTTGTTATTGACCAAATACTTATTTTCCACCATAATTTGCAAATAAATTCATTCAAAATCCTACAATGTGATTTTCTGGATTTTCTTTTCTCATTTTGTCTGTCATAGTTGAAGTGTACCTATGATGAAAATTACAGGCTTATCTCATCTTTTTAAGTGGGAGAACTTGCACAATTGGTGGCTGACTAAATACTTTTTTGCCCCACTGTAGCTCACCCTCATCAGCAGACTACTGCTTTTTGAAGTTGGCAGTTTGACTCAATGGAAATGCCATTTCAGTTCCAGTCAATTTGGAAAATTAAGTGAAATTCAGGTCTTGGATTCAAACTCCTTGAGGTAAAGGGTTATTTCTTAAATCATTAACTGAATTTCACATCATTTTGGGATTGACCACAGTCCTGGCTGATTGCCTATACAGTGCATTCGGAAAGTATTCAGACCCCTTGACTTTTTGTTATGTTACAGCCTTATTCTAAAATTGATTTTTTTTAAAAATGTTTCCCTACACACTACCCCATAATGACAAAGCAAAAACTGTTTTTTAGGCATTTTTGCAAATGTATTACATTTGAAAAAACACTCCTTATTTACTTAAGTATTCAGACCCTTTGCTATGAGACTTGAAATTGAATTCAGGTGAGTCTTGTTTTCATTGAGCAATCTTGATGTTTCTACAACTTGATTGGAGTTCACCTGTGGTAAATTCAATTGGTTGGATATGATTTGGCACACCTGTCTATATAAGGTGTCACAGTTGACATTGCATGTCAGAGCAAAAACCAATTGAATTGTCCTTAGAGATAGGATTGTGTTGAGGCACAGATCTGGGGAAGGGTACCAAAACATTTCTGCAGCATTGAAGGTTCCAAAGAACACAGTGGCCTCCATCATTCTTAAATAGAAGAAGACACTTCCTAGAGCTGGCCGCCCAGCCAAACAGCAATCAGGGGAGAAGAGCCTTGGTCAGGGAAGTGACCAAGAACCCGGGAGGTGACAGAGCTCCAGAGTTCCTCTGTGGAGATGGGAAAACCTTCCAGAAGGACAGCCATCTCTGCAGCATTCCACCAATCAGGCCTTTATGGTAGAGTGGCCAGACGGAAGCCACTCCTCAGTAAAGGGCACATGACTGCCCTCTTGGTGTTTGCCAAAAGGAACCTAAAGGACTCTCAGACCATGAGAAACAAGGTTCTCTGGTCTGATGAAACCAAGATTGAACTCTTTGGCCTCAATACCAAGTGTCACATCTGGAGGAAACCTGGCACCATCCTTACGGTGAAGCATGGTGGTGGCAGCATCATGCTGTGGGAATGTTTTTTTATCTGCAGGGACCGGGAGAATAGTCAAGATCAAGGGAAAGGTGAACGGAGCAAAGTACAGAGAGATTCTTGATGAAAACCTGCTCCAGAGCGCTCAGGACCTCAGACTGGGGCTCAAGTTCACCTTCCAACAGGACAATGGCCCGAAGCACACAGCCAAGACAACGCAGGAGTAGCTTCGGGACCAGTCTCTGAATGTCCTTGAGTGGCCCAGCCAGAGCCCGGACTTGAACCCAATCGAACATCTCTGGAGAGACCTGAACATAGCTGTGCAGCAACGCTCCCCATCCAACCTGACATGGCTTGAGAGTATCTGCAGAGAAGAATAGGAGAAACTCCCCAAATACAGGTGTGCCAAACTTGTAGCGTCATATCCAACAAGACTTGATTCTGTAATTGCTGCCAAAGGTGCTTCAACAAAGTACTGGGTAAAGGATAATTATGGGGTATTGTGTGTAGATTGATGAGGGTGAAAAAACAATGTAATCCATTTTAGAATAAGGCTGTAGGTAATAATATAGAAAAAGTTAAGGGGTCTGAATACTTTCTGAATGCACTGTACATAATGGTTTTTCATATATGCTATAGGGTGTCTACCCACTCTGCCAGAGTGGGTGAAAACGCGCTTTGGTGATGATATTTTACTTCCTTGTGCTATAAAATAGATTTCACAAAGACACATAATTCGTGTTCTGAATCATTCAGTTGTATCTTTCTCTAACATTTGAATTAACAGTAGATCCAAAAAGTCGGATTTCGTAACTTAATACATCCGATAATAAATACCGAGCTCTGAGTGGTTCAGCTTTCTTGCAGCTACTTTTGAGGATTTTACCTTTAGTGGTGGTCGTCTTCAAAGCTGTTTCTGCAGTTTGCAAAAAGCTCATTTGGCGTTTTTGTTTTAACTAGGCAAATCGGTTAAGAACAAATTCTTATTTACAATGGCGGCTTACAACGGCCAAACCCGGATGATGCTGGGCCAATTGTGCGCCGCCCTATGGCACTCCCAATCACGGTCAGATGTGATACAGCTTGGATTCGAACCAGGGTGTCTGTAGTGACGCCTCTAGTACTGAGATGTCGTGCCTTAGACCGCTGTGCCACCTGGGTTCGTGCAACACGAGTTGAATTAAATGTAAAAGGAAAATGAAAAGCTTGTACATTCGATGCTCTGTTGACATTTCAGAGATACGCATGTTTTTGTGAGAAATCTTTGAAAAATAACAGGAATTTCACATTTTAATATAAAGCGTTTACTAAAATATGAAAATACTACATGTCATGTCTCAAAATCGATATCTATATTGTTTTATGACCTACGGATTTGAGAATAAAGATGACGAGTTCAACGGGAAAGTGAGCCTGTCAGGTAGCCTTTATTCTTGATCAGAATCCAGTTTAGCTGACACAACACACTGCCATTTTCCTTACGTTGACCACTTTTTCTCTGTGGCCTCCATTGATTTAGTCACCCTAATTCTGGCCATCCTACAGGGGTAAAAACTCCAATAACTTAACAGATTATAATAGAGACATGAGGTTTGGACCATTGGTTTTCATCGACATTTGTACTCTGTAGGACCGAGTTTCATTCTACTGTGCCAGTCTTTCTCTTGTGCATTTGTATGCTGTCGGTAATATTCTTCTTTCTTGTGTTAGAACGTTCCATGTATAATTTTTTGAAGTTCAGTAAGTTCAGTGCTTGACCTTACATTCTGTAACTTCATCGGTAGAATATGAATATAGGCTACTGCTATACGTACATATGAGGATATTTGCCGTTGCTTTTTCATCTCATGCTTCTCCATGTGTTTGTTTTTTTCCAGAAGCCTTGTGCTGCATTCATGACATAATGCTCTTTAGCTTCTGAACCATGACACTGTTTTGCATCCATTTCTGTTCTGTTCTCAGTTCATCCATTGTGTTGTTCCTCTCCTCTCAAGGGCTCTTACACGGTTGTCTCCATGTTCAGTGGAGTAGTCCTGCTTTTTAGATGTTGTTTTACACTTTTCAACCTTTCACACTGTTGAACTCCGGTGACTTTAAGAGGAACATGTTTCAGTCTTAAGCAGTGGTCCCAAACATGGAAAAACATTATCATAGATCAACTTGATTCCTGAGTTGGGGTAAATGTTGTCTCAACTCAGCCAATGTTTATTTGTATTTTAAATGAATGAGTTTAATATAGAATTTCTATTAATTACCTGAATGGACTGAGATAAAACATATGGACCCCAACCCTGCTTCAGACATGTTTGGAAAGTCTCTCAATATAAACAGTTGCCTCAGTTTTTGGATGTACTGTTCATTGGGCAGCTGAAACCAAGGGAGAGGGATGAGTTGAGGATCATTGGACTGTGGCTTTGCTCATCTTCCCCTGGGCTTCAGCAAGCTTCCTGCTCCATCCCCGACAGATCACTTATCCCCTGCTAGGGGTTGCAACATTCTGTTACTATAACTTTTCCAATTTTCCCAGGTTTTCCCAGAAATGGTGGTTGGAAGATTCACAGATTTCCTGCTTATTCCCTTCTGGTTCCGTCAAATCTTCCAACTGGGATTTCTGAAAAACCTAGGGATGTTAATAATGTTACTGGAATTTTATAACCCTCCTCCCTGTGTAGAGCTAGCTTCGTTTATCATCAGGCTGATTTTAGCAGATCATTTAATTGTATGATACTGACCAACATCCCACAATTTTTACGGTGATTATAGTAAAAAAATTTAATATCAGCAATTATTTTTGTAGTTTATCCGAAATTCAATGTCTCCACATCTACATTATCCTAAAACCTGTTGAATATTAAGACCGTTTTCCAGAGTGTTCATGTGTCATATTTTCATTGTGTCGAATAGCATGATCATTGTGTAAGTTGGTAGGCATCAGTTGTTTTAGTATTACTATAAAAGCCATAGCAGTGGACACTATGGAAGACTGCTAAGAAACTGTACAGAATCTTACCCACTTGTGCCACTGGCTGTGAGACACTGGTTGTGGTATCTGTTGCCTCTTCCGCTTTCAGTCTCCTGACTGTTCTGGAGTCTGTGACAGAGAAAGCCTGACTGTTGGGTACCGCTGATGGTGGCAAAGATATAGTCCTAGACATGGATTCAGTGACAGAATTTTGACCATAGAGGTCCTATGATGATGACCCTGTGGGCATAGCTTGGGCATAGACAACCCGAAGCCTGGTTGGTTGGGTTAGTGTGTTGCTTGAATGACGGGTACAGTACGCTGTGTTGACGGCTGTGTTGCTCCTGCCTCTCTCTCACTGTGACGTCCCTCAGGCTCGACGAGCTCTTTCTCATACAGCAGCAGGGTGAGGAGGAGGTCAGGCAGGCCTCCACAGCCAATAACGCACAGCCAAGCCCAGAGCCCGCCCACAGCCCACCCCTGCGCCTGTCTCCACCGCCGCCTCCACCTCTGAGCACGCCGCCGCGCCAGATACCCGAGCCAATCCCAGCCAGCTCCCCGAGCCCCAGCCCCCCTCGGCAGAAAGGCAAGGTGAAGGTCCTACCCCCCGCCCCACACCAACACCCAGCACTCACCTGTAGAAGCCCCCGTCTGAACGTAACCGGTAGAACCGCACCCAAAGCCACCCACCCTCCTCAAGAAGGACAAACCCCCTGCCGTTCAAATTCAGACTAATGGAAATTTGCCCGGGTAATCCTATAAGTGTACTGTTTATGAAATTGGTGGATGGAATTGCTATGGTCATATGTCGTTTGGATTGGTAGCATTGAGCAAGCCTAGAGCTCTTTTTTTTTTTGGCTCACTTATGAAAAGTGGACAAGAAGGCACTGTCGTGTACTGTATTCAACCTCTGGTCATTGTTGATTTCTCCCAGTCTTTTTATAGCCAAGGCTATATACTACTAACATCAGATCGTATTGTGTAGTGCTAGTTTCCAGTCGCTGAATACAATGCAATGATAAGTAGCAATTATTTAATTAACCACATCTTTTGTGTCACTTTGCCCAAAATGTTCTTGTCAGTTTATTTGATTCTGGGCTAACTGTTTTTGTATTATTAAGGTAGTCTACATATGCTAGTTAGCCTACATTGTGTTAGTTAGCCTACATAGCACACATTGCCATCTCGCTTCAGTCAGCCTGCCCAAACATAGTACCCTGCCATCTCCCTCAAACTTCCTCTTAGTTTGAACGAGGCATTGAAGGAATTATCATCCATCCTTATGGTATCCGTCAGGGCAGTGTGCCGTGACACACTATTTTGTGTTCCACTGGTGGAATGGCATGTCTGATGCCTGGCAATTTCAGAATCCGCTCATGCCAGTTCACTAACACAGTAACATAGCCCTGGCTCCCTCTCTCATGTAAACCGCTGGACTGCGACCAAACGCTCCTCCCGTAACACTCCACTAACCTACACTGCATGGAGTGGAGTGATACACAGCACACCATGCAGCAGGGAACTTATGGAATAACTCTGGATATCAGCTATACAGTGAAATCTAATTGAATTATAGTCCTAGATCAGGACTAGATCAGATCAGGGACGGGACTGGATCAGGATCGGGACTAGATCAGATCAGGGACGGGACTAAGGTCAGGGACGGGACTAGATCAGGACTAGATCATGATATAGGAATCAATACTAGATCATTCTTCTTAGTTCCGTAATCAGAATGCTGTTATCCCGGCATTGCAATTTGCAAGTAGTTAGCACAATCACCTTAGCTGCAGTCCCTGTCTTTCGTCTGTGTGTACAGTATGTACAGTACCAGTCAAAAGTTTGGACACACCTACTCATTCCAGGGTTTTTCTTTATTTGTACTATTTTCTACATTGTAGAATAATAGTGACGACGTCAAAACTATGAAATAACACATGGAATCATGTAGTAACCAAAAAAGTGTTAAACAAAATATATTTCCCTTTTGAGATTCTTCAAATAGCCGTCCTTTGCCTTGATGACAGCTTTGCACACTTATGGGGTTCTCTCAACCAGCTTCATGAGGTAGTCACGTGGAATGCATTTCAATTAACAGGTGTGCCTTGTGAAAAGTTAATTTGTGGAATCTCTTTCCTTCTTAATGCGTTTGAGCCAATCAGTTGTGTTGTGACAAGTTAGGGGTGGTATACAGAATATAGCCCTATTTGGTAAAAGACCAAGTCCATATTATGGCAAGAACGGCTCAAATAAGCGAAGAGAAACAACGATCATTACTTGAAGACATGAAGCTTAGTCAATCCTGAAAATGTCAAGAACTTTGAAAGTATCTTCAAGTGCAGTTGCAGAAGCCATCAAGCACTATGATGAAACTGGCTCTCATGAGGACCGCCACAGGAAAGGAAGACCCAGAGATACCTCTGCTGCAGAGGATAAGTTCATTAGAGTTAACTGACTCTCATGATCTAGTCCCGATTCAATAACTGCACCTCAGATTGCAGCGCAAATCAATGCTTCACAGTGTTCAAGTAACAGATACAAGTAACAGATACAGAGACTGTGAATCAGACCTTCATGGTCAAATTGCTGCAAAAAAAACTGCTGAAAGACACCAATAAGAAGAAGAGACTTGCTTGGGCCAAGAAACACGAGCAATGGACATTAGACCTGTGGAAATCTGTCCTTTGTCCATATTTGAGATTTTTGGTTCAAACCGATGTCTTTGTGAGATGCAGAATAGGTGAATGGATGATCTCTGCATGTGTGTATGTGTTATTTCATGGTTTTGATGTCTTCACTATTATTTTACAATGTAGAACCCTTGAATGAGTAGGTGTTCTAAAGCTGTTGACTGGTACTGTATGTGTGTGTGTGTGTACCGTATGTGTGTGTTTTTAATCTCCTGTCCCTCCTTGCCGTCCCTATCCATCCACTCATTGGTGCTCGGTCTCCCTCTGTCTGGTTTGTGATCTCTTTCTCTCAATAATGCAGTGCAGGTGTGGAGCTGTTCATTATTGGTGGCTGCCGAAGCCATGTGAATCATCATGGAGTAATAACCTGGATAATGATCTCTTTGATTGATGATTGCGATAATTCAGCTGTCTTTTCCAGGGTTGGATTTGACTTGTGCCTGTGTGATTTTCTTTTTTTTTTGCACTGTGATTCACCTGTAATACAGATTAACACCAAACAAATGACTACAATCTGGAATGGAATCAGTTATCCCCCTTTTGTTGCCTTGACTTGTCTTTCCTCCACTGTGGTGCCCGCTGATCTCTGTCATGTGCACGTTGGACTGGATCACAATGTCCCAGACTTGTGAGAGCGAGGTTTAATAAACCTGCTCGCTCAGTGACTGATCTGTGTGTCTCTAGTCTTCAGACAAGGAGAAGGTGGACCAGCTTCAAGAGGAACTGCTCCGAACTCAGGTACAGCACAATATGGTCCGTATCCTTCCATGTCCAAAGTGGAACACATTTACACAGTAAAAATCCAGTTTAATTTGGTCAAGGGACCGAATGGTCCATCCCTTTCCTCCAGTAGATTCCTCATATTATACCACATTGACGTTGTAAAGTCAGGTTAGAAAACATCAGTTTTACTTTGATAAATCGACTGAATTAAAGAAAGAATTTGTTGTTAAAGATGAAGTCTTCTGTCTCTCTGTTGTCCTCAGGTCAAGTACCAGCGCATGCTGGAGAGACTGGAGAGGGAGAACAAGGACCTGAGGAAAGTGGTGCTGCAGAAAGATGAGAAGGGCATCCACCAGAGGAAAGTCAAGGTGAGTGTGAGTCACGCACACAGACACCCGTACACACACACACACACGTACACACACAGACACCCGTACACACAGACACCCGTACACACAGACACCCGTACACACACACACACACACACACACACACACACACACACACACACACACACACACACACACACACACGTACACACACACACACGTACACACACAGACACACACACACACAGACACACGTACACACCAGGGTTGTGCATGCGAGTAAAGTTCATCAAGAAATTTGTTTTGAAACATTATTTTATAGTCTCTACAGTAAAAATACTAATTCTCCCATCAGGCATTGCTCTTAAGTGTTCTTCCATCTGTATTCCTTCTCCAGAAGTCTCTAATTGACATGTACTCTGAGGTCCTGGACATCCTCTCAGACTTCGACTCTAACTACAACACCCAGGACCATCTACCCAGGGTAAGGAACAACAAGTGGCTCATGGCTTTCTGGAAATGCAATCAAATTATGGAGATGTTATTATGAGCCTTTTGTGTACTGTATACTGTACTGCCAGAAATACATTGTTTCCTGTTGGAAAGGCATTGTTGTAAAATGGTAGGTCTCTATCTATCACACCTATGTCATCTAATCCCTCTACCACCCCATTAATCTGTCCTCTCTGTCTCTCTCTCCTCTCTCCTCTACTCTAGGTGGTGGTGGTGGGAGACCAGAGTGCAGGGAAGACCAGTGTGTTGGAGATGATCGCCCAAGCTAGGATCTTCCCCCGGGGCTCTGGAGAAATGATGACCCGCTCTCCTGTCAAGGTACAGGAAGTCATTTACCAGACTACCTCAGCCCCACAACACACCTAACTTCCTCCACTGTAGCTGTAAAGATATCAAAGATGTATAGAAGCCAGCGTTTTACCTTTGGTATTTGGTATTTTATTAGGATCCCCATTAGCTGTTGCAAAATCAGCAGCTACTCTTCCTGGGGTCCAACACAAAACATGAAACATAATACAGAATGACATAATACAGAACATTAATAGACAAGAACAGCTCAAGGACAGAACTACATACATTTGACGCAGAAGTGTTGATTTATATATATATATATTTTACAATTTAGTCATTTAGCAGACGCTCTTATCCAGAGCGACTTACATGAGCAATTGGGGTGAAGTGCCTTGCTCAAGGGCATAGACAGATATTTCACCTAGTCGGTTACTGACCCAACGCTCTTAACCGCTAGGCTACCTGCCGACCCAGTTTATGTTCTTATTTTAAAGGGGCAATCTGGGATTTGGCACATCCATTTTGGGATTTGATATATAGCCATTATTCTTGAAGAATATAGCTTATTAAGTGGCGGGATGACAGATTTGTTTGTCCAGACTTGTCTTACTACTGTGGCTCCGCCTTGGTGGATTTCTTCTGTTGGTCTGCACTGTTTCATATGGGACGTTGTAGTCCACAGTTTGAGTGGTGGAATGAGGCCTGTGTGGTCTGGCTGGATGGGCAGCGTTACTAGCATTGTGCTTTTGGACTGGGGACTTTGAATGTTTAAAAAAAAAATATATTGCATTTTGCCACCTGCTTCTCTCCTCTACTAGGTGACGCTGAGCGAGGGACCTCACCACGTGGCCATGTTCAAGGACAGCAGTCGAGAGTTTGACCTGGGAAAAGAGGAGGACGTAAGTTTAACCCAGCATAGAAGAGTGTGGCGTTCTCTCTCCCACCATGGAATCAGCCTTTCATCAGGGTTTTCATTGGGGTTCATTCACACCACTTCACTTGTTGATTGGTTCATTCATATCGTGAACCATTGATCCTCTCCTCCCTGCAGCTGGCTGCCCTGAGACATGAGATTGAGCTGAGGATGAGGAAGAGTGTCAAGGAGGGACAGACAGTCAGCCCTGAGGTGAGGACAGAACTCCCTATTGCTCCACATCTTCTGCCTTCTGCCTGCATCCCCAATGTTGACTGGAGTGGTCAAAAGTAGTGCACTAGACTAGGGAATAGGGTGCTATTTGGGTGTCTACCAGCTATATAATGAAAGCTCACTAGTACTCAGCGATGTACCAGCTCTGTGTCGATCCCTGACTGTTTGTAGTGCTAAATGTTTTTTCTTTCTCCTGTGTGACAGACGATCTCTCTGAGTGTCAAAGGACCAGGCATCCAGAGGATGGTGCTAGTAGACCTACCAGGAGTCATCAGTGTGAGTACTTCACTCACTCACTCACTCACTCACTCACTCACTCACTCACTCACTCACTCACTCACGCACATGCAGAAACACACACACACGCGTGTATGAAAACAGTGACCGTACAGTGGTAGGAGCAGTGATGGTGTGTGTTCCTCTCAGACTGTGACTGCAGGCATGGCAGCAGACACCAAGGAGACCATCTTCAGCATCAGTAAGAACTACATGCAGAACCCCAATGCCATCATCCTCTGTATCCAGGGTGAGTCAACACTGCAGTCACCTTCCTCTGACCAAACAGAACATCCTGGAGCTCCTCTCCCTCTTTACTCCCTCGCCTCCACTTTGATCCTCTGTTCGCTTCGGTCTCCTCTGCTTCTGTGTCCTCTTGTCTCTTCTCCTTTCCTCTTCCTGACCTGCTGTTTTCTCACCCTTCATCTCTCTGGTCCTCAGATGGTTCAGTGGATGCAGAGCGCAGCATTGTCACAGACCTGGTCAGTCAGATGGACCCGCAGGGGAAGAGGACCATCTTTGTCCTGACCAAAGTCGACCTAGCAGAGAAGAACCTGGCCAGCCCTAACCGGGTGAGATATAAACTCGCACACCCGCCATGACACATGCATCACACACGTTCAAGACGTTTTGCAACGGGAAGCTCAAATGACAACCGTGGTCAAGGTAATCCCAATGAGCATGGACGATATACATTTGACAGGTTAAAATGGTCTGAGAACTATTATATCCCTCCGGGGTAGCCTTTCATAAGTTGTAAAAGCTGAATGGTACACTCAAACAGTCACGAGCTACAGACTGAATGAAATCTAAAGCCTTCTCATCTGGGATTTTATTCATGTGTTTTTCTCCCTACAGATTCAACAGATTGTTGAAGGAAAGTTGTTCCCTATGAAAGCCTTGGGTTACTTTGCTGTGGTGACCGGGAAAGGTACGATGCATTCCCCTTTCAAGTCCTACCCATCAGATCTTATTTAAATCAAATTAGGCTACACATGTAACTCAAATCTATACGTTTCTAAGGAAGCATAAAACAACAGAACTATCTTAAACGCATCTAAAAAGACAGGACTGTTCACATCAACATGTTCTGTTGTTTTTATGCTTCCTTAGAAAAGTATAGACTTGAGGTACGTGTGTAGCCTACGAGAGAACGCATGGCTGGCGTTGAGAATGTGTGTGTGTTGTGTATCGATGTCAAACATTTTAACAAAAAGGTTTGTAATTTGAGTATATACCGCTTCAAAAAAAATACTCTTCAACCAAAGCAACTGTTGAAGGTCAACATCGTTAACAACATGATTTACAAATACGCAAGGAGTACCGGGGGGGAAGACCAGAAAGAATCTGAATCTGGCTTACAGCATGAACCGAAGCTGATTTAACAACTAAATAGACCGTATATTGTTTAAGCTTCACGAAACAGCTGAATAGAGAAGTTGACTGTCTGCAAGTGACCCTAAAAAAATAATCTATGTAGACAGAGACGAACTTAAGCGAGAGATTGAAAGAAAAGCCAAACAATTCCAGGAGAACTTAGACTTGGATATAAGGCACCTAGCGAGAAGAGGCAATGTGGAAGCCAAAATGCCCAGCGCAAACCCACCCACTAAATTCAACCCTGAGGTGTCCATCATTCTAGCAGGCCGACCGTTTGAAGAGGGAGAGGATGTGATGGAGAGAGCGAGGGTACTTCTGATCCAGTGTGACCCCGGAGCTAGTAGTTGCAGAGTGGATGCGGGCAAGGGGCCGGGGCCAGGCTGGAACTACACTCTGTCCAGGACAAAGTGGCTGTCCTTTGGCAGAAACAAAAGCTGAAGAGTTACTTAAGGTTCAAGGATCACCAAAGTCTCAGACGGAACGACTCATTGATCTGAGATCCCAACCAGCAAGAACATCTACATCACTGGGAGTTGTTGACCGATACAACAGTTTTTTATCTGGACCTGATGCTGGTAGTAGGGTCCGGGAGAACCGGAGGACTGAGACTCAACTGCCCAGCCATTAAGTGCAGACCAGTTTATTCTGGTTCAGTGGAACGTTAATGGTTACCAGTTTACTCTGGTTACTCTACTCTGAATCTATTTGATGATTCCCTGCCTTCCTGTATAAAGCGAGGAGATGTACTCTGGCCCACTTTATCTGCACTATATATTAATGATTTAGCTGGTGGAGGTCTGGTGATGTAATTATGTGCACGAGCACAAAACACCACATCTGTCATTTTTGTCATGTCCGTGTCTGCCGTGTCAGTCATTTTTACATGGCAGGAGAGTAACAATTCCAGCCAGAATAACCAAAATAACTCCAAAGTCCTCTGACAATACGAGTCACGTGCGTAACAGGTGCTGCGCTGTTTGAGCAAGAAAACAAGAAGTGCTGTGCATATATAGTATTTCATATGAATGACCTACATTTATCAACTTTCACAGTGAATACTTTTGTTTAGAGGCTTTTGTTTTGTGCCGATGAATGGAAGTTGAAAATGGCCAAAAGAGTTTAATTCCATGTGCAATCGTCCCTAGGCCTATTTTAATGAAACTCTGTCTGTAAATATAGGCAGTAGATCGCAGGGCATCCCTGATTTTCCCTTTAAGCTAAATTTTTTGGAGATTGAAAAAGTTCACTTTCTCATCTATAAACACATCTCAAGTGCAGGTGCTCTGTCCAGCGGCTCAAAATAGCAGAACAGAGGGCATTTTCATTAGGACAGACAGTTTAAATATTACTGGGACACCTACACATGTGGCAGCCAAGCACGAGTTATCAGTGTTGCTTATTATTGTCTAGACTTGTTGAGGTATCTTCACGCCTAAAATAAAAACCTCCAGGCTTCCATTATAAGAAAAAAAAAATAAAATATATATATATATATATATATATATATATATATATATATAAAAATGAAAAAAGGAATTCCAGGGGCCAGTTTGGAAAGCCTCTTCCTGTGTTGAATGGTTCTCTGGAATAACGGACATGCTGGGGTAAAAATAACATAACCAAAGTTCTATAGTCATACTTGTCCCGTGGTCAGGCCTTAGACTCACATCAGTGATTCATTGTTCCCTCTTCTTTAGGCAGTGCCGGGGAAAGCATTGACTCCATCAAAGACTACGAAGAGGACTTCTTCCAGAACTCCAGACTACTCAGGTGGGTGTCCTGACTCCCTGCCATCTAGACTACTCAGGTGGGTGTCCTGACTCCCTGCCATCTAGACTACTCAGGTGGGTGTCCTGACTCCCTGCCATCTAGACTACTCAGGTGGGTGTCCTGACTCCCTGCCATCTAGACTACTCAGGTGGGTGTCCTGACTCCCTACCAACTAGACTACTCAGGTGGGTGTCCTGACTCCCTGCCAACTAGACTACTCAGGTGGGTGTCCTGACTCCCTACCAACTAGACTACTCAGGTGGGTGTCCTGACTCCCTACCAACTAGACTACTCAGGTGGGTGTCCTGACTCCCTACCAACTAGACTACTCAGGTGGGTGTCCTCACTCCCTGCCAACTAGACTACTCAGGTGGGTGTCCTCACTCCCTGCCATCTAGACTACTCAGGTGGGTGTCCTCACTCCCTGCCAACTAGACTACTCAGGTGGGTGTCCTCACTCCCTGCCAACTAGACTACTCAGGTGGGTGTCCTGACTCCCTACCAACTAGACTACTCAGGTGGGTGTCCTCACTCCCTGCCAACTAGACTACTCAGGTGGGTGTCCTCACTCCCTACCATCCACATTTCCATCTGATTTGGTTTAGAAAATGAATTGCCAGTCAATTCATTCATTTGGTGAAAGGCTATGGTTTTCAATTATATAATTTTTCTAATTGAATAGAAATGGAACTGCGGTGGAGCACGTTAACCTGACCGGTGTCCTTCTGTCCACCCCAGAGACGGCATGCTGAAGGCCCACCAGGTGACTACTAAGAACCTGAGTCTGGCCGTTTCTGACTGCTTCTGGAAGATGGTCAGGGAGTCAGTGGAGCAGCAGGCCGACGCCTTCAAAGGTAACCAGGCGGGTGAGGGCCCCAAAATAGTCCTCTGATGCGTGAACCCCAAAGGCTTATTGATTTAACCGACGTAGAGACACAAGGGACATCAAGAGTTAACCAACCCTGTGAGCCCGTTGGTGCATCATACTTCTCTACTTTAACAGGGAAGTGTGATATGTTGGAAGCTTGTGCAGCAGAGCGTTGTAAACAAAAAGGGAGAAATTAAGTGATCTACAGGAATTTAGAGGTCCAGTTGACCTTTTCACAAAGGATGCAGTGATCAATATTAAACCTACCACTTCTGATAAAGCGAGGCCTGATATTTTATTTTTCCTTTATTTAACTAGGCAAGTCAGTTAAGAACAAATTCTTATTTTCAATGACGGCCTAGGAACAGGGGCAGAACGACAGATTTGTACCTTGTCAGCTCGGGGGTTTGAACTTGCAACCTTCCGGTTACTAGTCCAACGCTCTAACCACTAGGCTACCCTGCCGCCCTATGAGACACTGCATCCAAGGGACTTAGAGAAGTGACTGCTGTATTCTGATCAATGTTGTCACCACAATGAAGAGCTGGCAGGAAGGTTACCTGTACATCCTGTTTCCTGCTGTTTGTGGAGAGTCAGGAACCACTTCTATTTAAGAGGCCTACTTTAAATCTTAACAAGTTCATCTGTATGTTTTAATATTTTTGTCAATCCAAAATCCCAGATATTTATAGGTGGGAACCTGCTCGATGAGAGAACCATCCAATGCATAAATATGTAAACCATCTGAGATATTTCTAAGAGACTTAGAAAAGATACATTTCATTTTTCCCACATTAAGTACCCATTTTAAATCAACGGCTTTCTACACAGCAACAAAATCCGGTTGGGGCTTTAACATGGCCTCGTCAGCAGCAGTAAGGGGCTCTAACATGGCCTCGTCAGCAGTAAGGGGTCTAACATGGCCTCGTCAGCAGTAAGGGGCTCTAACATGGCCTCGTCAGCAGTAAGGGGCTCTAACATGGCCTCGTCAGCAGTAAGGGTCTCTAACATGGCCTCGTCAGCAGTAAGGGGCTCTAACATGGCCTCGTCAGCAGTAAGGGGCTCTAACATGGCCTCGTCAGCAGTAAGGGGCTCTAACATGGCCTCGTCAGCAGTAAGGGGCTCTAACATGGCCTCGTCAGCAGTAAGGGGTTCTAACATGGCCTCGTCAGCGGCAGTAAGGGGCTCTAACATGGCCTCGTCAGCAGTAAGGGGCTCTAACATGGCCCGGTCAGCAGCAGTAAGGGGCTCTAACATGGCCCGGTCAGCAGCAGTAAGGGGCTCTAACATGGCCCGGTCAGCAGCAGTAAGGGACTCTAACATGGCCTCGTCAGCAGTAAGGGGCTCTAACATGGCCTCGTCAGCAGCAGTAAGGGGCTCTAACATGGCCTCGTCAGCAGTAAGGGGCTCTAACATGGCCTCGTCAGCAGTAAGGGGCTCTAACATGGCCTCGTCAGCAGTAAGGGGTTCTAACATGGCCCGGTCAGCGGCAGCAAGGGGTTCTAACATGGCCTCGTCAGCAGCAGTAAGGGGCTCTAACATGGCCTCGTCAGCAGTAAGGGGTTCTAACATGGCCTCGTCAGCAGCAGTAAGGGGCTCTAACATGGCCCGGTCAGCGGCAGTAAGGGGCTCTAACATGGCTCGGTCAGCGGCAGTAAGGGGCTCTAACATGGCCCGGTCAGCGGCAATAAGGGGCTCTAACATGGCCCGGTCAGCGGCAATAAGGGGCTCTAACATGGCCCGGTCAGCGGCAATAAGGGGCTCTAACATGGCCCGGTCAGCGGCAGTAAGGGGCTCTAACATGGCCCGGTCAGCGGCAGTAAGGGGCTCTAACATGGCCCGGTCAGCGGCAGTAAGGGCTCTAACATGGCCCGGTCAGCGGCAAGGGGCTCTAACATGGCCTCGTCAGCAGTAAGGGGCTCTAACATGGCCCGGTCAGCAGTAAGGGGCTCTAACATGGCCTCGTCAGCAGTAAGGGGCTCTAACATGGCCTCGTCAGCAGTAAGGGGCTCTAACATGGCCTCGTCAGCAGTAAGGGGCTCTAACATGGCCTCGTCAGCAGTAAGGGGCTCTAACATGGCCCGGTCAGCAGCAGTAAGGGGCTCTAACATGGCCCGGTCAGCAGCAGTAAGGGGCTCTAACATGGCCCGGTCAGCAGCAGTAAGGGACTCTAACATGGCCTCGTCAGCAGTAAGGGGCTCTAACATGGCCTCGTCAGCAGCAGTAAGGGGCTCTAACATGGCCTCGTCAGCAGTAAGGGGCTCTAACATGGCCTCGTCAGCAGTAAGGGGCTCTAACATGGCCTCGTCAGCAGTAAGTGGTTCTAACATGGCCCGGTCAGCGGCAGCAAGGGGTTCTAACATGGACTCGTCAGCAGCAGTAAGGGGCTCTAACATGGCCTCGTCAGCAGTAAGGGGTTCTAACATGGCCCGGTCAGCGGCAATAAGGGGCTCTAACATGGCCCGGTCAGCGGCAATAAGGGGCTCTAACATGGCCCGGTCAGCGGCAGTAAGGGGCTCTAACATGGCCCGGTCAGCGGCAGTAAGGGGCTCTAACATGGCCCGGTCAGCGGCAGTAAGGGCTCTAACATGGCCCGGTCAGCGGCAAGGGGCTCTAACATGGCCTCGTCAGCAGTAAGGGGCTCTAACATGGCCCGGTCAGCAGTAAGGGGCTCTAACATGGCCTCGTCAGCAGTAAGGGGCTCTAACATGGCCTCGTCAGCAGTAAGGGGCTCTAACATGGCCTCGTCAGCGGCAGTAAGGGGCTCTAACATGGCCTCGTCAGCAGTAAGGGGCTCTAACATGGCCTCGTCAGCAGCAGTAAGGGGCTCTAACATGGCCTCGTCAGCAGTAAGGGGCTCTAACATGGCCTCGTCAGCAGTAAGGGTCTCTAACATGGCCTCGTCAGCAGTAAGGGGCTCTAACATGGCCCGGTCAGCAGTAAGGGGCTCTAACATGGCCCCGTCAGCGGCAAGGGGCTCTAACATGGCCTCGTCAGCAGTAAGGGGTTCTAACATGGCCCGGTCAGCAGTAAGGGGTTCTAACATGGCCCGGTCAGCAGTAAGGGTCTCTAACATGGCCTCGTCAGCAGTAAGGGGCTCTAACATGGCCCGGTCAGCAGTAAGGGTCTCTAACATGGCCTCGTCAGCAGTAAGGGGCTCTAACATGGCCCCGTCAGCGGCAAGGGGCTCTAACATGGCCTCGTCAGCAGTAAGGGGCTCTAACATGGCCCGGTCAGCAGTAAGGGGCTCTAACATGGCCCCGTCAGCGGCAAGGGGCTCTAACATGGCCTCGTCAGCAGTAAGGGGCTCTAACATGGCCCCGTCAGCAGTAAGGGGCTCTAACATGGCCCGGTCAGCAGTAAGGGGCTCTAACATGGCCTCGTCAGCAGTAAGGGGCTCTAACATGGCCCCGTCAGCGGCAAGGGGCTCTAACATGGCCTCGTCAGCAGTAAGGGGCTCTAACATGGCCTCGTCAGCAGTAAGGGGTTCTAACATGGCCCGGTCAGCAGTAAGGGGTTCTAACATGGCCCGGTCAGCAGTAAGGGTCTCTAACATGGCCTCGTCAGCAGTAAGGGGCTCTAACATGGCCCGGTCAGCAGTAAGGGTCTCTAACATGGCCTCGTCAGCAGTAAGGGGCTCTAACATGGCCCCGTCAGCGGCAAGGGGCTCTAACATGGCCTCGTCAGCAGTAAGGGGCTCTAACATGGCCCGGTCAGCAGTAAGGGGCTCTAATATGGCCCCGTCAGCGGCAAGGGGCTCTAACATGGCCTCGTCAGCAGTAAGGGGCTCTAACATGGCCCCGTCAGCAGTAAGGGGCTCTAACATGGCCTCGTCAGCAGTAAGGGGCTCTAACATGGCCCCGTCAGCAGTAAGGGGCTCTAACATGGCCCGGTCAGCAGTAAGGGGCTCTAACATGGCCTCGTCAGCAGTAAGGGGCTCTAACATGGCCTCGTCAGCAGTAAGGGGCTCTAACATGGCCTCGTCAGCAGTAAGGGGCTCTAATATGGCCCCGTCAGCAGTAAGGGGCTCTAACATGGCCTCGTCAGCAGTAAGGGGCTCTAACATGGCCTCGTCAGCAGTAAGGGGCTCTAACATGGCCCGGTCAGCAGTAAGGGGCTCTAACATGGCCCCGTCAGCAGTAAGGGGCTCTAACATGGCCTCGTCAGCAGTAAGGGGCTCTAACATGGCCTCGTCAGCAGTAAGGGGCTCTAACATGGCCTCGTCAGCAGTAAGGGGCTCTAATATGGCCCCGTCAGCAGTAAGGGGCTCTAACATGGCCCCGTCAGCAGTAAGGGGCTCTAACATGGCCTCGTCAGCAGTAAGGGGCTCTAACATGGCCCCGTCAGCAGTAAGGGGCTCTAACATGGCCCCGTCAGCAGTAAGGGGCTCTAACATGGCCTCGTCAGCAGTAAGGGGCTCTAACATGGCCCCGTCAGCAGTAAGGGGCTCTAACATGGCCTCGTCAGCAGTAAGGGGCTCTAACGTAGATAAGTATCATCTGAATACATGTGAATGTTACAGCTTTTTTTTGCAGAAAGACCAATAGTATTTATATAAATAATAAAGAGGACAGATCCTGCAGGATACCTTTTATTAATACCAAGGTGACTTGGTGTAACAGTACAGACTTTACGTCCGTCCCCTCGCCCCGACCTGGGCGCGAACCAGGGACGCTCTGCACACGTCAACAGTCACCCTCGAAACAGAGCAAGGGGAACCACTACTTCAAGGTCTCAGAGCAGGTGACGTCACCTATTGAAACGCCACTAGCGCGCTCCACCGCTAACTAGCTAGCCATTTCACATCGGCTACATTGCCACTATCAGAAAGCACACATTTGTGTTCTGTCTAGTTCCCAAACCACTTACAAAGACGCCTGGTCATGGTCCATTTCAGACACCATTTAAATGAGTAGAGGATGGTGGACAGTATAAAAGAAGCAGAGTGATTCCTGTGATCTAAGCTATTTATAAGACAAACGTAGCTTCTGAAACGGTGCTATGTTCAGGTCTAGAACCAGACTGGTGAAGAATATCAGCTCAGGTTGAAAGTTCTTAGCTGCTATACACTGGATTCGTGCTCCCGAGTGACGCTGTGGTCTAAGGCACTGCATCTCAGTGCTAGAGGCGTCACTACAGACCCTGGTTCGATCCTGGGCTGTATCACAACCGGCCGTAATCGGGAGTCACATAGATCAGCGCACAATTGGCCCAGCGCCGTCCGGGTTAGGGGATGGTTTAGCCGGGGTAGTCCGTCATTGTAAAATAAGAATTTGTTCTTAACTGACTTGCCTAGTTAAATAAAGGTACAAATTTAAAGAAATATTGACATACTGTAGCTTACTCTAATATACATTCTGCTGTACATATCATTCTTAGTATATTGAGTGGAAATTCACCCAGTGTATATATGTGTAGCGTTTTGATGGCTGCTAGTGCTATTTAGGTTAATTGGATTTGTTCAATATTTCTTGTTATTTAAAAAAATTATTTGCGTACTTGTTTGACATTTTACTACATTTTTAGGAGCTAGTAACATAAGCATTTCACTGCACCCGCTATAATATCTGCTAAACTGTGTACGCAATCAATAAACTTTGATTTGATGACCTAGCATGACTGAAAGGCTAGGTCATCAACCTCCTCTCCTTTCCTTCATGCTAGGTCATCAACCTCCTCTCCTTTCCTTCATGCTAGGTTATCAACCTCCTCTCCTTTCCTTCATGCTAGGTCATCAACCTCCTCTCCTTTCCTTCATGCTAGGTTATCAACCTCCTCTCCTTTCCTTCATGCTAGGTTATCAACCTCCTCTCCTTTCCTTCATGCTAGGTCATCAACCTCCTCTCCTTTCCTTCATGCTAGGTTATCAACCTCCTCTCCTTTCCTTCATGCTAGGTCATCTAGTCATCTACGTTCTCTTATAGCCAGGACTGACCACCACCACCACCACCGACTACTCGCTCCCCTCTTCCCCTTCCTGTTCTCGCAGGGTGCCACACTTCTCCCCTTGTCTCTGCGCTGCTTCCTAGTGGCCGTTATCCACGGCAGCCGGTGGTCCTCTCTAACAGTAACATCAGGGACTAGATTTATGGCCCTGTGGCTGTGGTGTGTCCCCATGGATCTCCTTCCCATTGTGTGGTGTATTGATCTGCTGCACATCAAAACCTCTCACAGGCATTGAGCCTGGTGCCGGACATCCTGGCCCAATAACCCACCCACCCCAACAATTACCACCATCTCTTTTGTGTAGGGAGAGGAGGGATGGTGGGGGAGAGAGGGTGTATAGGGAGAAGTGAGGAATGATGGGAAATGTGTGGGAGAGGGGAGGTGTGTAGGGAGAAGTGAAGGATGATGGGAAATGTGTGGGAGGGGGGAGGTGTGTAGGGAGAAGTGAAGGATGATGGGAAATGTGTGGGAGAGGGGAGGTGTGTTGGGCGAGGTGAGGGATGATGGGAAATGTGGGGGAGAGGGGAATGTGTAGGGATGATGGGAGAGGGGGGGTGTAGGCTTGGATTTAGTTTCTGATTAGGAGTGTGTTCTCTAGCGAGGGATCTCAGCCACTCCTACTGCCCTGGCGTGCGTGCCAAAATAGGTTTTATTTCTCCTTTTGAACTCTCATCATCATAGCAGGTAGTAGTGAAGCTGTCCCTATACAAACTGCATGTTATCTACTGGTTAATTCATAACACCAAACAGATGAGACATTCGGACAATGAGACCGTATAACCAGCTAGCTCACCCATGCTACTATCAGGGGCTGCTTGACTCTCAACCCTGGCTTGGATCTTTAGCAATGGAGACAAAATACATAGTATTGATCCTCTCTCACTTTTTATATACCTTATATCAGTTATAATGTCTCTAATTTATACATCTAATTTAATATCTGGTTTGTTTGTTAAATAGAGTACAGATGAATTTAGACCTATAAACGGACTCACTATGAGAGAATCCCCCCCCCCCCCCCCCCCCCCCCTCCCAAAGGTCTGGTCCACTGACTGCCTGTCCTCTCCTTTCTCAGCGTCCCGCTTCAACCTGGAGACCGAGTGGAAGAACAACTATCCCCGTCTGAGAGAGCTGGACAGGGTATGTTCAAGTCAACAATATTGTCCTTCACTCGTCTACTGATTCAGAGATTTTTGGAGCGGCCATATTGGAGTGCCAGATTCCGCCCAATAATCACTTCTGTTTGTCTTTTCCTCCCAGAATGAACTCTTCGAAAAAGCCAAGAACGAAATCTTGGACGAAGTCATTAGCTTGAGTCAAGTGACACCGAAACACTGGTTAGTGTTTGACCTGATGTTTCCCCTTTAAAGGAAGTTTGGTCACCTGCAGCTTATGTACATCATTATTATTGATTATTATGTATCGATAAAAAAAAAAAAACATCAACGGAGTGTTGAATGTTTCATATTCAAAGGCCGTTAAACTAATTCTGAAATGCCTGTCTGCCAGCTATGTTGTAGAAGCTATGAATGGGTGTGCGTGGGTTTATGATAAATTAGTCTTTACAGAAGCCCATGGGGATTGAGCTGGGGTTTGTCACAGAGCCCTGTTCAGATAAAGAGCCTTGCTTAAGTTAACAAGCTGCTGGGCTTTCATGGCTATGTGGCCTAAATGGCCCCCTATATAAGGAGTAGGTCACCATTTGGGGTGCAACCATTGGGAATCTACAGTAAAGTTCAGTCTGAATAGTGAGGGTTTATTTCATTTACTAAAAGGGTCATTTTCATTCCCTTCATAAAACCTGACATGACAGATCTGGCAAAGTCAAAGGACATCACTACCGCTTTCTGCCCTATTGCTTTCAGCTATTATGCCTGTTCAGATCAGCTGTACATCTGGAGAGGACATAACCAAAGGAAGCAAATTGAGACTTTTTACAACTATTTTTTTGTCTTTGTGAGTTTATATTTATTTATTGAGATGGAACCCGTGAAGACAGGTGAGGTTCTAGATTGCGAGTCAGAAGTGCACTGGGTTGGATTCAAGCCCATGCTGACTCTGGTGTAGGCTGTGTGCACCAGTGTTTGCGGCACTAACCGCTGAACCACACAGGTCACTACTTTAGACTTAACGTACACTCGCACAGTGTCGTCTTCAAAACTGCTGTCCAACCAAGAAGCACTTGTTTTCCTATCTTAACCCTGTAGGGAGGCCATCCTAGAGAAGAAGCTGTGGGAGCGTGTGTCCATCCACGTCATCGAGAACATCTACCTGCCTGCAGCCCAGACCATGAACTCTGGTACCTTCAACACCACCGTGGACATCAAGCTCAAACAGTGGACGGACAAGCAGCTGCCTCACAAAGCATTAGAGGTAGAGTTCTGCTGCTGCCTCACAAAGCATTAGAGGTAGAGTTCTGCTGCTGCCTCACAAAGCATTAGAGGTAGAGTTCTGCTGCTGCCTCACAAAGCATTAGAGGTAGAGTTCTGCTGCTGCCTCACAAAGCATTTTAGAGGTAGAGTTCTGCTGCTGCCTCACAAAGCATTGAGAGGTAGAGTTCTGCTGCTGCCTCACAAAGCATTAGAGGTAGAGTTCTGCTGCTGCCTCACAAAGCATTAGAGGTAGAGTTCTGCTGCTGCCTCACAAAGCATTAGAGGTAGAGTTCTGCTGCTGCCTCACAAAGCATTTAGAGGTAGAGTTCTGCTGCCTCACAAAGCATTTAGAGGTAGAGTTCTGCTGCCTCACAAAGCATTTAGAGGTAGAGTTCTGCTGCTGCCTCACAAAGCATTAGAGGTAGAGTTCTGCTGCTGCCTCACAAAGCATTAGAGGTAGAGTTCTGCTGCTGCCTCACAAAGCATTAGAGGTAGAGTTCTGCTGCTGCCTCACAAAGCATTAGAGGTAGAGTTCTGCTGCTGCCTCACAAAGCATTAGAGGTAGAGTTCTGCTGCTGCCTCACAAAGCATTTAGAGGTAGAGTTCTGCTGCCTCACAAAGCATTTAGAGGTAGAGTTCTGCTGCTGCCTCACAAAGCATCAGAGGTAGAGTTCTGCTGCTGCCTCACAAAGTATTAGAGGTAGTTATGCTGCTGCCTCACAAAGCATTGAGAGGTAGAGTTCTGCTGCTGCCTCACAAAGCATTTAGAGGTAGAGTGCTGCTGCCTCACCAAGCATTTCGAGGTAGAGTTCTGCTGCCTCACAAAGCATTAGAGGTAGAGTGCTGCTGCCTCACAAAGCATTTCGAGGTAGAGTTCTGCAGCTGCCTCACAAAGCATTAGAGGTAGAGTTCTGCTGCTGCTGCCTCACAAAGCATTTAGAGGTAGAGTTCTGCTGCCTCACAAAGCATTAGAGGTAGAGTTCTGCTGCTGCTGCCTCACAAAGCATTAGAGGTAGAGTTCTGCAGCTGCCTCACAAAGTATTAGAGGTAGAGTTCTGCTGCTGCCTCACAAAGCATTAGAGGTAGAGTTCTGCTGCTGCTGCCTCACAAAGCATTAGAGGTAGAGTTCTGCTGCTGCTGCCTCACAAAGTATTAGAGGTAGAGTTCTGCTGCTGCCTCACAAAGCATTAGAGGTAGAGTTTCGCTGCTGCCTCACAAAGTATTAGAGGTAGAGTTCTGCTGCTGCCTCACAAAGCATTAGAGGTAGAGTTCTGCAGCTGCCTCACAAAGTATTAGAGGTAGAGTTCTGCTGCTGCCTCACAAAGCATTAGAGGTAGAGTTCTGCAGCTGCCTCACAAAGTATTAGAGGTAGAGTTCTGCTGCTGCCTCACAAAGCATTAGAGGTAGAGTTCTGCTGCTGCTGCCTCACAAAGCATTAGAGGTAGAGTTCTGCTGCTGCTGCCTCACAAAGTATTAGAGGTAGAGTTCTGCTGCTGCCTCACAAAGCATTAGAGGTAGAGTTTCGCTGCTGCCTCACAAAGTATTAGAGGTAGAGTTCTGCTGCTGCCTCACAAAGCATTAGAGGTAGAGTTCTGCAGCTGCCTCACAAAGTATTAGAGGTAGAGTTCTGCTGCTGCCTCACAAAGCATTAGAGGTAGAGTTCTGCTGCTGCTGCCTCACAAAGTATTAGAGGTAGAGTTCTGCTGCTGCCTCACAAAGCATTAGAGGTAGAGTTTCGCTGCTGCCTCACAAAGTATTAGAGGTAGAGTTCTGCTGCTGCCTCACAAAGCATTAGAGGTAGAGTTCTGCTGCTGCCTCACAAAGCATTAGAGGTAGAGTTCTGCTGCTGCCTCACAAAGCATTAGAGGTAGAGTTCTGCTGCTGCCTCACAAAGCATTAGAGGTAGAGTTCTTCTGCTGCCTCACAAAGCATTAGAGGTAGAGTTCTGCTGCTGCCTCACAAAGCATTAGAGGTAGAGTTCTTCTGCTGCCTCACAAAGCATTAGAGGTAGAGTTCTTCTGCTGCCTCACAAAGCATTTAGAGGTAGAGTTTCGCTGCTGCCTCACAAAGCATTTAGAGGTAGAGTTTCGCTGCTGCTGCCTCAATAGCTCTTTAAACCTCTTCTTGCTAACGGTGGAGATGCATGTCATAAGGAGATGTTTGTGTCAGGTCTAAGTCGAGAGAGAATTTAGATCATTGAAGATTGGATTTACTGTGCCAGTCAAATGTACGTGTTCTGGTTGGACTGACAGGAGTGGTGTATGGGTGTTGTAGTGCTGTCTGTAGCAGGCCATGGTGTTGATACCTGGCTCTCTGTCCTCCAGGTTGCCTGGGAGACGCTGCAGGAGGAGTTTGCCCGCTTCATGGCGGAGTACAAAGGGAAGGACCAGGACGACATTTTTGACAAGCTGAAGGAGGCGGTGAAGGACGAGAGTATCAAGAGGCACAAGTGGAATGAGACAGCCATGGACAGCCTGGTACACTTACTTACACACACACACCAGGGTTTCTTCTGGATCAAAAAGGAGCTTTGGTGGTGGGCGTGAATTTTCGAGAACAGTTTAGAGGCTCTCATCTGTGTAGAGAAATAGTACAATTTAAGACCATTTCCTGCAATTCTACACGTTTCTCCATGGAGCTGACATACATTTTGGCAGTTTTATGCATTTTGCCATGGCCAATGCGGTGTTGCTCAAACATAATAACAATCAGTCATGCTAAATTAATTGTTTTTCACATTTTTGATTCTCCCTGAATGTCTAGCTTGTTAGTTCTCAAAGATTATATTATAACAAAAATATATGCCAGATTTTCAGTAGTTTAAGTTAACACTGAAAGCGTTTTTCCATCCCAAAATGTATAAATACAAAAATGATGGATGGATGTACACTACATGACAAAAAGTATGTGGACACTTACTTGTCAAACATATCATTCCAAATTCATGGGCATTAATATGGAGTTGGTCCCCTCCCTTTCCTGCTATAACAGCCTCCACTCTTCTGGGATGGCTTTCCACTAGATGTGGTAACATTGCTGCGGGGACCTGCTTCCATTCAGCCACGAGCATTAGTGAGGTCGGGCACTGATGTTGAGCGATTAGGCCTGGCTTGCAGTCCGCATTCCACTTCATTCCAAAGGCTTTCATTGCGGTTGAGGTCAAGGCTCTGTGCAGGCCAGTCAAGTTCTTCAACACCGATCTCGACAACACATTTTGTTATGAACCTCACTTTGTGCACAGCGGCATTGTGATGATGAAACAGGAAAGGACCTTCCTCAAACTGTTGCCACAAAGTTGGAAGCACAAAATCGTCTAGGAAGTTAATTGTATGCTGTAGAATTAAGATGTCCCTTCACTGGAACTAAAGGGCCTTGCCAGAACCATAGAAAACAGGCCCAGACCATTATTAATCCTCCACCAAACTTTACATTTGGCACTATGCATTGGTGCAGGGAGCATTCTCTTGGCATCCGCCAAAACCAGATTCGTCCGCCGAACTGCCAGATGGCGAAGCGTGATTCATCACTCCAGAGAACGTCTTTCCATTGCTGCAGGAGTTCAAATGGGCGAGCTTTACACCACTCCAGCCGACGCTTGGCATTGCACATGGTGTTCTTAGGCTTGTGTGTGGCTGCTCGGCCATGGAAACCCATTTTATGAAGCTCCCGACGAACAGTTATTGTGCTGATTTTGCTACCAGAGGCAGTTTGGAACTCGGTAGTGAGTGTTGCTACCATGGTCAGAACATATTTTACGCACTTCAGCACTTTGAGGTCCCGTTCTGTTAGCTTACGACTGAGCCGTTGTTTCTCCTTGACGTTTCCACTTCTCAATAACAGCACTTGCAGTTGACTGGGGAAGATCTATCAGGGCAGAACGTTGACCAACTGACTAGTTGGAAAGGTGGCATTCTATGACGTTGTCACATTGGATGTCACTGAGCTCTTCAGTAAGGCCATTCTACTGCCAATGTTTGTCTATGGAGAATGCATGGCTGTGTGCTTGATTCTATACACCTGTCAGAAATGGGTGTGGCTGAAATAGCCAACTCATTTGAAGGGGTGTCCACATATGTGTATACAGTGCATTCGTGAAGTATTGGTTTTTCCGCTGACATGCACTGTCAACTGTGGGACCTTATAAAGACAGCTGTGTGCCTTTCCAAATCATGTTCAATCAATTGAATTTACCACAGGTAGACTGCAATCAAGTTGTAGGAACATCTCAAGAATGATCAATTTAAACAGGTTTCATCAGACCAGAGGACAGATTTACACCAGTCTAATGTCCCTTGCTCGTGTTTCTTAGCCCAAGCAAGTCTCTTCTTCTTATTGGTGTCCTTTAGTAGTGGTTTCTTTGCAGCAATTCAACCATGAAGGCCTGATTCACGCAGTCTCCTCTGAACAGTTGATGTTGAGATGTGTCTGTTACTTGAACACTGTGAAGCATTTATTTGGGCTGCAATCTGAGGTGCAGTTAACTCTAATGAACGTATCCTCTGCAGCAGAGGTAACTCTGGCTCTTCATCTCCTGTGGCGTTCCTCATGAGAGCCAGTTTCATCATAGTGTTTGATGGCTTCTGCAACTGCACTTGAAGAAACTTTCAAAGTTCTTGAAATGTTCCTTATTGACTGACCTTCATGTCTTAAAGTAATGACGGACTGTCGTTTCTCTTTGCTTATTTGAGCTGTTCTTGCTATAATATGGACTTGGTCTTTTACCAAATACGGCTATCTTCTGTATACCCCCCCTACCTTGTCACAACACAACTGATTGATTGGCTTAAATGCATTAAGAAGGAAAGAAATTCCACAAATGAACTTTTAACAAGGTACACCTGTTAATTGAAATGCATTCCAGGTGACTACCTCGTGAAGCTGGTTGAGAGAATGCCAAGAGTGTGCAAAGCTGTTATTAAGGCAAAGGGTGGCTACTTTGAAGAATCTCAAATATAAAATATATTTTGATTTAACACTTTCCATGTGATTCCATATGTGTTATTTCATAGTTTTGATGTCTTCACTATTATTCTACAATATAGAAAATAGTAAAAAATAAAGACCCTTGAATGAGTAGGTGTGTCCGAACTTTTGACTGATACTGTATATATATTTTTTTACACTGTTGGGCGACTGGAAAACCCCATGATTTAAAAAATCCCTGCACACACACACGTGCCGTGTACACACATTCATGCGCCGGTACAGACATGCGTACGTTTACAAACACACACACACACACTTTGTCATATTCAACCACATATACAGCAGGCAAACATTAGTATGCATTGATTTCCTGTCTTGCCATGCCTTGTGGGTAATGTAGTTTCTCCTCTCTGTGTTGTCAGAGGGTGATCCAGCATAATACTCTGGAGGACCGCTCCATCACAGACAAGCCCCAGTGGGACGCAGCCATCCAGTTCATGGAGGAGACCCTGCAGGCACGCCTCAAAGACAGTGGGTTATACACCTTTACCATGACTTCTCCCCTCTTCTGTCACATGCTTTATTTACTTCACCTGCTTTCTGGGTTATGGTCGGATATGTCAGACATTCAAATATTTCTCCCCCTCCTATCTCTGCTCTGTCTCTCTTACTACCACTATCTCTGTCTTTCTTGCCATCTTCTCTTCTCACTCCCCTTCATCTCTCTCTCTCTCTCTCTCTCTCTTTCTCTCTCTCTCTTTCTCTCTTTCTCTCTTTCTCTTCTCTCTCTCTTCTCTCTCTCTCTTTCTCTCTTTCTCTCTCTCTCTCTTTCTCTCTCTCTCTCTTTCTCTCTCTCTCTCTTTCTCTTCTTTCTCTTCTCTCTCTCTTTCTCTCTCTCTCTTTCTCTTCTCTCTCTCTTTCTCTCTCTCTTCTCTCTCTTCTCTCTTTTCTCTCTCTTCTCTCTCTCTTTCTCTCTCTTCTCTCTCTCTTTCTCTTCTCTCTTTCTCTTCTCTTTCTCTTCTCTTTCTTTCTCTCTCTTCTCTCTCTCTCTTTCTCTTCTCTTCTCTTCTCTCCCTCTCTCTCTTTCTCTTCTCTCCCTCTCTCTCTTTCTCTCTAGCCGACTCTGTGATAAATGACATGGCAGGTCCTTACTGGAAACAACGCTGGATGAGCTGGACGAGCCGCTCGCCCGAACAGCACATCTGCAACGAAACCAAAAAGGAGCTGGAGCGCCTGCTAAAACTCCATGAGGACCACACAGCCTACCTGGCCAACGATGAGGTCACCACCGTCCGCAAGAACCTGGAGGGTCGAGGGGTGGAGGTGGACCCTGTCCTGGTAAGAACCTGGAGGGTCGAGGGGTGGAGGTGGACCCTGTCCTGGTAAGAACCTGGAGGGATTGAGGTGGACCCTGTCCTGGTGAGAACCTGGAGGGGTGGAGGTGGACCCTGTCCTGGTGAGAACCTGGAGGGTCGAGGGGTGGAGGTGGACCCTGTCCTGGTGAGAACCTGGAGGGTCGAGGGGTGGAGGTGGACCCTGTCCTGGTGAGAACCTGGAGGGGTGGAGGTGGACCCTGTCCTGGTGAGAACCTGGAGGGGTGGAGGTGGACCCTGTCCTGGTGAGAACCTGGAGGGTCGAGGGGTGGAGGTGGACCCTGTCCTGGTGAGAATCTGGAGGGATTGAGGTGGACCCTGTCCTGGTGAGAACCTGGAGGGGTGGAGGTGGACCCTGTCCTGGTGAGAACCTGGAGGGTCGAGGGGTGGAGGTGGACCCTGTCCTGGTGAGAACCTGGAGGGTCGAGGGGTGGAGGTGGACCCTGTCCTGGTGAGAACCTGGAGGGTGGAGGTGGACCCTGTCCTGGTGAGAACCTGGAGAGGTGGAGGTGGACCCTGTCCTGGTGAGAACCTGGAGGGGTGGAGGTGGACCCTGTCCTGGTGAGAACCTGGAGGGGTGGAGGTGGACCCTGTCCTGGTGAGAACCTGGAGGGGTGGAGGTGGACCCTGTCCTGGTGAGAACCTGGAGGGGTGGTGGTGGACCCTGTCCTGGTGAGAACCTGGAACCAGGTGCCTCATTTATCAACCATGTGTACATTTCTTACTAAATTCTAGCATACGTGGAGATATATATGCATGTTTGCATTGATAAATTAGAGCCATATATTTGTGTGACTGTGAGCCAGTGCTACAGCCCGGCCTGGAAAACGCCCTCCGTTCATCTGTTTATGGTGAACATCCATAACATCCTCATTTGCTGTATGAAGTGGAGATGTTGGAACTGGGCCATGAAAGTTCCTAAAAGAAAAGCCCAATGGGAAATTTGATCACATTTCTGTAGCGGTGTGGGTATAATGTTGCTGTGACGTTTCCACACAAAAAAATGCATGCCACCTAGTGGAGTGCCAAACACTGGCCACGCCTTCTATTTGTCGTGTAGTGGGAATAATTGAAACTAGTTATGTCAGACATGGAGAGACGTCCTACAATTCTGATTTAGGCCTACAGTGTGTAATAAAAGTACAAGAAACATGAGGCGACATGCTCCTATGTGATCTCCTTACCAACGGTAAATGTAGTTTTATCATTAGGCCTTATCAACTGGTTATATTATCATTGTTAACAAACTGTTAAAGGCACTAACCTCAGCGCAGTGGTGTTTCCTCACTTCTATTAGACGAGGGCTGTTCTCTCGTCTCCTCACTTCTATTAGACGAGGGCTGTTCTCTCGTCTCCTCACCCATTAGACGAGGGCTGTTCTCTCGTCTCCTCACTTCTATTAGACGAGGGCTGTTCTCTCGTCTCCTCACTTCTATTAGACGAGGGCTGTTCTCTCGTCTCCTCACTTCTATTAGACGAGGGCTGTTCTCTCGTCTCCTCACTTCCATTAGACGAGGGCTGTTCTCTCGTCTCCTCACTTCTATTAGACGAGGGCTGTTCTCTCGTCTCCTCACTTCTATTAGACGAGGGCTGTTCTCTCGTCTCCTCACTTCTATTAGACGAGGGCTGTTCTCTCGTCTCCTCACTTCCATTAGACGAGGGCTGTTCTCTCGTCTCCTCACTTCCATTAGACGAGGGCTGTTCTCTCGTCTCCTCACTTCAATTAGACGAGGGCTGTTCTCTCGTCTCCTCACTTCCATTAGACGAGGGCTGTTCTCTCGTCTCCTCACTTCCATTAGACGAGGGCTGTTCTCTCGTCTCCTCACTTCTATTAGACGAGGGCTGTTCTCTCGTCTCTTCACTTCTATTAGACGAGGGCTGTTCTCTCGTCTCCTCACTTCTATTAGACGAGGGCTGTTCTCTCGTCTCCTCACTTCCATTAGACGAGGGCTGTTCTCTCGTCTCCTCACTTCTATTAGACGAGGGCTGTTCTCTCGTCTCCTCACTTCCATTAGACGAGGGCTGTTCTCTCGTCTCCTCACTTCTATTAGACGAGGGCTGTTCTCTCGTCTCCTCACTTCCATTAGACGAGGGCTGTTCTCTCGTCTCCTCACTTCCATTAGACGAGGGCTGTTCTCTCGTCTCCTCACTTCCATTAGACGAGGGCTGTTCTCTCGTCTCCTCACTTCCATTAGACGAGGGCTGTTCTCTCGTCTCCTCACTTCCATTAGACGAGGGCTGTTCTCTCGTCTCCTCACTTCCATTAGACGAGGGCTGTTCTCTCGTCTCCTCACTTCCATTAGACGAGGGCTGTTCTCTCGTCTCCTCACTTCCATTAGACGAGGGCTGTTCTCTCGTCTCCTCACTTCCATTAGACGAGGGCTGTTCTCTCGTCTCCTCACTTCTATTAGACGAGGGCTGTTCTCTCGTCTCCTCACTTCCATTAGACGAGGGCTGTTCTCTCGTCTCCTCACTTCCATTAGACGAGGGCTGTTCTCTTGTCTCCTCACTTCCATTAGACGAGGGCTGTTCTCTTGTCCCCGAACTCCGCTGCTGCCTCGTTGTTCTCAACACCAATATTCTGGTTAACTTCTCTATTATCCACTTAGCAGCTTGGTTGAGGAAAAGTCGCCAATTCAATAATACAAATGTTATTAGTGTTCTTACGTAATATAACCTCATACAATTTCAGTAGCACATGTCTTAGAGTGATGGACTGTGCCATCCTCACGGCCTCCACAATGGTTGAGTCCACTCAGACTAGTACCAATCAGACAAGTATCTTGTACACCATTTTTTGGGGGGTCTATTGCTATTCTAAAGAAACCATTCAATAGACCAGTCGACTAAATGGGGTCAGGAGCCCTACAGTCAAGACACCTATTTTATAGCAAAAAAACATGATGTAATATAACAGAATAAAATATAACAGAATATTTTTCCAAGTAAGAAAAGTTGCCATTGCGAAGTGGTGCCTCTCTGGGAGAGTTATTCTCTGTGACCTTTTGAAACAGGGTTTAGTTTGGCTCTTTTGAAAGACCAATTGTTTTTCAGGGTTACAAACCAAAATCTGTTGTCTTTTTGCTAATGGCCTGCAGACATTTGATAGATTTTATTTTGCGTGTTCTTTGTCATTTTCTAAATGTATCAACAGTTCTACATTGAACACAGGCTGCATGGTGATGAATTACGGCCACTACATCTATTTGATGAGTAGGCCATAGCTTAATGACTCTGATGACAATATGCTCTTTGTCTTCATCAAAGTGTGTTTCCATATGTTCAGTGTGGAACCTGTATGTTTAGTGGGGTTATAGCCTAGGTGAACCTATTCTTCTAAATGGTACTAGCAGTTCGCAAAGTAGCCTAAGCAGAAAATAGACGAGAAGCAATTATTCCCAAACTGCAGCTCGTTGTTTGAACACACTTCCGTACTTCAGTTAACCAGTCCATTTTGAATTAGTGATAAAACTGTTGTCGTTTGGCATGGAATGTAGCTTGTGTATCCCGTCAGTTAGAGGGATGTTTTTATGCCCACCTTATAGGCATTTATTTCTGTAGGCCTAACAGGAGCTTGTGTATCCCGTCAGTTAGAGGGATGTTTTTATGCCCACCTTATAGGCATTTATTTCTGTAGGCCTAACAGGAGCTTGTGTGCAAACTCGGCACACGTGTGCAGAGGGATGTTTTTATGCCCACCTTATAGGTGTGCAGAGGGAGCGGTCGGAACGCAACTGAATGAGTGAAACATGGAGGGGAAATGGAATTTAGGGAGAAGAACTGTGATGCTTGCCTTGTTTTTTTTGTGCCCCGGCAAATGAACGTTGTCTTCAAGGCACATTCCACCAATTACTTTTACTGTATTTGAAAACAATGTGATCTTTAGTTAAATATGGATTTTTGACATTGTCTGTTTTGAGGACTCATACCTATTCTTACTTCAGACAGTAATGTAATCGGAGAGGGAGACCAGCAGGGAAAGGTGGAGGCGGGTATCCAACCCCTTCTCCTTTGGTATATGTGACATGCCAGGAAGAGTTACCTCTCGACCACAGCTCTGCATGTCTTTTGCCTATACATTTCCTCTCTCACTCCGGTTCCCTCTTTTACTTCCTGTATTTCTAGATCAAGGACACGTGGCACCAGCTGTACCGACGTCACTTCCTGCAGAAGGCGCTGCATCACTGTAACCTGTGCAGACGAGGCTTCTACTACTACCAGAGACAATTTGTTGACTCTGAGGTAAGGGTCCTAGGCTCTTTGGTAAGCTGCCAGAGTTAGCTGATTTCAGAGGGATGTAGGTTTGGGCGTAGGTTTTCAGAGGGACGTAGGTTTGGACGTAGGTTTTCAGAGGGACGTAGGTTTTCAGAGGGACGTAGGTTTTCAGAGGGACGTAGGTTTTCAGAGGGACGTAGGTTTTCAGAGGGACGTAGGTTTTCAGAGGGACGTAGGTTTGGACGTAGGTTTGCAAAATTCCAGTAACTTTCCCAACGTTCTCTGTAATTCCAGAAATCCCGGTTGGAAGATTCCTGGAAAGATTTTTGGAATATCTTGGAAATCTGGGAAAGATATTGGAATTTTGTAACCCTTTGTGGACTGTAGTAAGTTGTCCATCTACACAACATCCTGTTGTCTCTGACTGTTGCATGTAACTTAATAATATAATACATGCCCTGTCTCAGTGCATGACTATCATGTTTCTCTCTCACCACAGCTGGAGTGCAATGATGTAGTCCTGTTCTGGAGGATTCAGAGGATGCTGCTCATCACAGCCAACACACTCAGACAGCAGCTCATCAACACAGAGGGTAGGCTGGGACTAGATCTGGGGCTGTGTTACAGGGCTGTATAGGCCCCTGTCTGGAGGCCTGTCTTGTCTTGTCTGGAGGCCTGTCTTGTCTGGAGGCCTGCCCTGTCTTGTCTTGTCTGGAGGCCTGCCCTGTCTTGTCTTGTCTGGAGGCCTGCCCTGTCTTGTCTTGTCTGGAGGCCTGCCCTGTCTTGTCTTGTCTGGAGGCCTGCCCTGTCTTGTCTGGAGGCCTGCCCTGTCTTGTCTTGTCTGGAGGCCTGCCCTGTCTTGTCTGTCTGGAGGCCTGCCCTGTCTTGTCTGTCTGGAGGCCCGTCTGTCTTGTCTGTCTGGAGGTCCATCTGTCTGGAGGCCCGTCTGTCTGGAGGCCTGCCCTGTCTTGTCTGTCTGGAGGCCTGCCCTGTCTTGTCTGTCTGGAGGCCTGCCCTGTCTTGTCTGTCTGGAGGCCTGTCTGTCTTGTCTGTTTGGAAGCCCGTCTGTCTGGAGGCCCGTCTGTCTGGAGGCCCGCCTGTCTTGTCTGTCTGGAGGCCTGTCTTGTCTTGTCTGTCTGGAGGCCTGTCTTGTCTGTCTGGAGGCCTGTCTTGTCTGTCTGGAGGCCTGCCCTGTCTTGTCTTGTCTGGAGGCCTGCCCTGTCTTGTCTGTCTGGAGGCCTGTCTTGTCTGTCTGGAGGCCTGCCCTGTCTTGTCTTGTCTGGAGGCCTGCCCTGTCTTGTCTGTCTGGAGGCCTGCCCTGTCTTGTCTGTCTGGAGGCCCGTCTGTCTTGTCTGTCTGGAGGTCCGTCTGTCTGGAGGCCCGTCTGTCTGGAGGCCCGCCTGTCTTGTCTTGTCTGGAGGCCTGCCCTGTCTTGTCTGTCTGGAGGCCTGCCCTGTCTTGTCTGTCTGGAGGCCTGTCTGTCTTGTCTGTCTGGAGGCCCGTCTGTCTGGAGGCCCGTCTGTCTGGAGGCCCGCCTGTCTTGTCTGTCTGGAGGCCTGTCTTGTCTTGTCTGTCTGGAGGCCTGTCTTGTCTGTCTGGAGGCCTGTCTTGTCTGTCTGGAGGCCTGCCTTGTCTGTCTGGAGGCCTGTCTTGTCTTGTCTGTCTGGAGGCCTGTCTTGTCTGTCTGGAGGCCTGTCTTGTCTGTCTGGAGGCCTGTCTTGTCTGTCTGGAGGCCTGTCTTGTCTTGTCTGTCTGGAGGCCTGTCTTGTCTGTCTGGAGGCCTGTCTTGTCTGTCTGGAGGCCTGTCTTGTCTGTCTGGAGGCCTGTCTTGTCTTGTCTGTCTGGAGGCCTGTCTTGTCTGTCTGGAGGCCTGTCTTGTCTGTCTGGAGGCCTGTCTTGTCTTGTCTGTCTGGAGGCCTGTCTTGTCTGTCTGGAGGCCTGCCTTGTCTTGTCTGTCTGGAGGCCTGTCTTGTCTGTCTGGAGGCCTGCCTTGTCTTGTCTGTCTGGAGGCCTGTCTTGTCTGTCTGGAGGCCTGTCTTGTCTGTCTGGAGGCCTGCCTTGTCTTGTCTGTCTGGAGGCCTGTGTTCCCTTTATCTTTGATGTCTGACATTTTGTCTCTGGGTGTGTGTGTGTGGGGTTGTGTGTTTGCATTTGCACACTCAGTCCGGCGCCTGGAAAAGAACGTGAAGGAGGTGCTGGAGGACTTTGGTGAGGACAACGAGAGGAAGGTCCACCTCATCACCGGACGCAGAGTACAGCTGGCAGAAGACCTTAGTGAGTCACCTAAACACACACACACACACACACACACACACACACACACACTGGCTACACAGACACACACTGGGTTTATACACACAGACTACATTACACCAATTTGGGTTTAGCCAGAATGGTATCGTTACAGTCACATTTGTGCTGGTCCCTCCTGCTTATACGAGGGGGTGTGATATATGGCCAATATACCACGGCAAAGGGCTGTTCTTGGGCACGACGCATTGCTGAGTGCCTGGATACAACCCTTAGCTGTGGTACCTCCCCAAAGCCTTAAACACGGGCACCCTCATAGATATCATCCTAACCAACTTGCCCTCTAAATACACCTCTGCTGTCTTCAACCAAGATCTCAGCGATCACTGCCTCATTGCCTGCATCCGTAATGGGTCAGCGGTCAAACAACCTCCACTCATCACTGTAAAACGCTCCCTGAAACACTTCAGCGAGCAGGCCTTTCTAATCGACCTGGCCGGGGTATCCTGGAAGGATATTGATCTCATCCTGTCAGTAGAGGATGCCTGGATATAAAAAAAAAAAAAGCCTTCCTAACCATCTTAAATAAACATGCCCCATTCAAGAAATGTAGAACCAGGAACAGATATAGCCCTTGGTTCTCCCCAGACCTGACTGCCCTTAACCAACACAAAAACATCCAATGGCGTTCTGCATTAGCATCGAACAGCCCCCGTGATATGCAGCTGTTCAGGGAAGCTAGAAACCATTATACACAGGCAGTTAGAAAAGCCAAGGCTAGCTTTTTCAAGCAGAAATTTGCTTCCTGCAACACTAACTCAAAAAAGTTCTGGGACACTGTAAAATCCATGGAGAATAAGAACAACTCCCCCCAGCTGCACACTGCACTGAAGATAGGAAACACTGTCACCACTGATAAATCCACCATAATTGAGAATTTCAATAAGCATTTTTCTACGGCTGGCCATGCTTTCCACCTGGCTACTCCTACCCCGGTCAACAGCACTGCACCCCCAACAGCAACTCGCCCAAGCCTTCCCCATTTCTCCTACTCCCAAATCCATTCAGCTGATGTTCTGAAAGAGCTGCAAAATCTGGACCCCTACAAATCAGCCGGGCTAGACAATCTGGACCCTTTCTTTCTAAAATTATCTGCCGAAATTGTTGCCACCCCTATTACTAGCCTGTTCAACCTCTCTTTCGTGTCATCTGAGATTCCCAAAGATTGGAAAGCAGCTGCGGTCATCCCCCTCTTCAAAGGGGGGGACACTCTTGACCCAAACTGCTACAGACATATATCTATCCTACCATGCCTTTCTAAGGTCTTCGAAAGCCAAGTCAACAAATCGGAGGGTCTGCTGTCCGGACCTCTGGCAGTCTCTAGGGTGCCACAGGGTTCAATTCTTGGACTGACTCTCTTCTCTGTATACATCAATGAGGTCGCTCTTGCTGCTGGTGAGTCTCTGATCCACCTCTACGCAGACGACACCATTCTGTATACTTCCGGCCCTTCTTTGGACACTGTGTTAACAACCCTCCAGGCAAGCTTCAATGCCATACAACTCTCCTTCCGTGGCCTCCAATTGCTCTTAAATACAAGTAAAACTAAATGCATGCTCTTCAACCGATCGCTACCTGCAACTACCCGCCTGTCCAACATCACTACTCTGGACGGCTCTGACTTAGAATACGTGGACAACTACAAATACTTAGGTGTCTGGTTAGACTGTAAACTCTCCTTCCAGACCCATATCAAACATCTCCAATCCAAAGTTAAATCTAGAATTGGCTTCCTATTTCGCAACAAAGCATCCTTCACTCATGCTGCCAAACATACCCTTGTAAAACTGACCATCCTACCAATCCTCGACTTTGGCGATGTCATTTACAAAATAGCCTCCAATACCCTACTCAACAAATTGGATGCAGTCTATCACAGTGCAATCCGTTTTGTCACCAAAGCCCCATATACTACCCACCATTGCGACCTGTACGCTCTCGTTGGCTGGCCCTCGCTTCATACTCGTCGCCAAACCCACTGGCTCCATGTCATCTACAAGACCCTGCTAGGTAAAGTCCCCCCTTATCTCAGCTCGCTGGTCACCATAGCATCTCCCACCTGTAGCACACGCTCCAGCAGGTATATCTCTCTGGTCACCCCCAAAACCAATTCTTTCTTTGGCCGCCTCTCCTTCCAGTTCTCTGCTGCCAATGACTGGAACGAACTACAAAAATCTCTGAAACTGGAAACACTTATCTCCCTCACTAGCTTTAAGCACCAACTGTCAGAGCAGCTCACAGATTACTGCACCTGTACATAGCCCACCTATAATTTTTGCCCAAACAACTACCTCTTTCCCAACTGTATTTAATTTATTTATTTTGCTCCTTTGCACCCCATTCTTTTTTTTTGCACATTCTTCCATTGCAAAACTACCATTCCAGTGTTTTACTTGCTATATTGTATTTACTTTGCCACCATGGCCTTTTTTGCCTTTACCTCCCTTCTCACCTCATTTGCTCACATTGTATATAGACTTGTTTATACTGTATTATTGACTGTATGTTTGTTTTACTCCATGTGTAACTCTGTGTTGTTGTATCTGTCGAACTGCTTTGCTTTATCTTGGCCAGGTCGCAATTGTAAATGAGAACTTGTTCTCAACTTGCCTACCTGGTTAAATAAAGGTGTTCTCATCTTGCCTACCTGGTTAAATAAAGGTGTTCTCAACTTGCCTACCTGGTTAAATAAAGGTGTTCTCAACTGGCCTACCTGGTTAAATAAAGGTGTTCTCATCTTGCCTACCTGGTTAAATAAAGGTGTTCTCAACTTGCCTACCTGGTTAAATAAAGGTGAAATAAAAAATAAAAAAATATTGGCCATATATCACAAACCCCCGAGGTGCCTTACTGCTATTATAAACTGGTTGCCAACGTAATAAGAGCATTATGAAGAAATGTTTTGTCGTATCTGGCTTTCAGCCAATCAGCATTCAGGGTATGAACAGCCCAGTTTATAATAGTGAATAGATTACTACCTATATTATGGAAAATCATTTATATTATAGTGATAATATGAGGAGCAACAGAGACTTTTTATGCAGATAAATGAATGTGATTGAATCGGCTGTGAGTTTTCTTTGATTTGATGGCACTGTAAATTGTGTGTTTAGTGCAATATACCTGACACCACTAGATGGCAGTGGTGTTTTTATCTTTGTATTTATTATGGATCCCATTAGCTGCTGCCAAGGCCGCAACTACCCTTCCTGTGGTCCAGCTAAATTAAGGCAGTTCTGCATGTAAAAAAAACAAAAAAACATTCACAACAGATTACACAACATATGAATTGTGTTCCCTCAGGTCCCTACTCCACTACCACATATCTACAACACACAGTGTTTAGTGTGTATGTTATTGTGTGTTTGTATCCATGTGTTTGTGTTGCTTCACAGTCCCCACTGCTCCATAAGATGTATTTTTTTATCTGTGGTTTTTTGTATGTAATTTTACTGCTTACATGAGTAACTTGATGTGGAGTACAGGTCCATGTAGGCAGTGGCAGTTCTAGGTTGTATGACTCCCAGGGTGAACACCCCCCCCCCCCCCCCCCCCCCCCATTCTGCACTAACTGTAATTTTTTGGAACACCTGTAAATAATCATGACATTTTAAAAACATATACGAAAAATAAGATTCATAAATATCAAAAATAATTAAAGACAAATAGAAACAAATTGTAGTATATAAATACAAATAGAAAAGAGAATTTAATTATTACCTTATTGCAAACAAAAAACACAAATAAAACTAAATTGCACAAATCCTATATGACACAAATACACAAATAGAATAACACACTTATAAAGAAGAGAACCTGATTATTACACTATTGAATTTCAAACAAGAAACACACAAACTAAATTACACATCTAATTGCATTTGTTCTGTACAAAGTTAGAGGTAGGTAGATAAGATAGATTCCCCCGCTCCCCCTACCTCGGGCTTCCAGTGTGGAGACCTGAGGTCAACCTACCCCCCCCCCCCCCCCCTACCTTGGGCTTCCAGTGGGGAGACCTGAGGTCAACCTACCCCGCCCCCCTCCTCATCTCGTACTTCTGAGTGGGAGACCTTCCCAGAAAGTAGCCTACTTAGCTCACAAACTAGAATCGGGGCGCCCACTCAGACAAGGTGAATATACCTACAGTCCCACACGGTGACAGGATATCATTGATGTGATGTACAAATGAGCGATAGAAAACCTATCGTACAAATGTCAACATTCTGAATATTGTATATCTTTTATTTATTTATTTTGTGCGGGTGCCCCGTGCCACCCCCGGCAAGATGCCGCTCATCTAGGCCATACCTAAATCCGCCACAGCATGTAGTCATGGTTACCATGAAGAAGAGGTGAAGTCGTCACTCATTGGACAGGGTCGAGTGAATCTCTCCTGTTTCTGTTACTGCTACAGATTGACAGCTGCTCAGAAGGAGGGTGTCTGCTTTTTCATTTTTATTTATTTAAACTTCTATTTAACTAGGCAAGTCAGTTAAGAACAAATTCTTATTTACAGTGACTGCCTAAGAAAAGGCAAAAGGCTGGCTGACCACTGTGTAGCGTATTTACCTATAGCCTATATACAGTGAGGGGGGAAAAGTATTTCATCCCCTGCTGATTTTGTACGTTTGCCCACTGACACAAATGATCAGTCCAAAATTTTAATGGTAGGCTTATTTGAACAGTAAGAGACAGAATTACAATAAAAAATTAATGAGGGAAAAAAGTATTTGACCCCCTCTCAATCAGAAAGATTTCTGGCTCCCAGGTGTCTTTTATACAGGTAACGAGCAGGGATTAGGAGCACAGTCTTAAAGGGAGTGCTCCTAATATCAGTTTGTTACCTGTATAAAAGACACCTGTCCCCAGAAGCAATCAATCAATCAGATTCCAAACTTTCCACCATGGCCAAGACCAAAGAGCTCTCCAAGGTTGTCAGGGACAAGATTGTAGACCTACACAAGGCTGGAATGGGCTACAAGACCATCGCCAAGCAGCTTGGTGAGAAGGTGACAACAGTTGGTGCGATTGTTCGCAAATGGAAGAAACACAAAATAATTGTCAATCTCCCTCGGCCTAGGGCTCCATGCAAGATCTCACCTCGTGGAGTTGCAATGATCATGAGAACGGTGAGGAATCAGCCCAGAACTACATGGGAGGTTCTTGTCAATGATCTCAAGGCAGCTGGGACCATAGTCACCAAGAAAACAATTGGTAACACACTACGCCATGAAGGACTGAAATCCTGCAGCGCCCGCAAGGTCCCCCTGCTCAAGAAAGCACATATACATTCCCGTCTGAAGTTTGCCAATGGACATCTGAATGATTCAGAGGACAACTGGGTGAAAATGTTGTGGTCAGATGAGACCAAAATTGAGCTCTTTGGCATCATCGCTGTGTTTGGAGGAGGAGGAATGCTGCCTATGACCCCAAGAACACCATCCCCACCGTCAAACATGGAGGTGGAAACATTATGCTTTGGGGGTGTTTTTCTGCTAAGGGGACAGGACAACTTCACTGCATCAAAGGGACGATAGACGGTGCCATGTACCATCAAATCTTGGGTGAGAACCACCTTCCCTCAGCCAGGGCATTGAAAATGGGTCGTGGATGGATATTCCAGCATGACAATGACCCAAAACACACGGCCAAGGCAACAAAGGAATGGCTCAAGAAGAAGCACATTAAGGTCCTGGAGTGGCCTAGCCAGTCTCCAGACCTTAATCCCATAGAAGATCTGTGGAGGGAGCTGAAGGTTCGAGTTGCCAAACGTCAGCCTCAAAACCTTAATGACTCGTAGAAGATCTGCAAAGAGGAGTGGGACAAAATCCCTCCTGAGATGTGTGCAAATCTGGTGGCCAACTACAAGAAACCTCTGATTGACAACAAGGGTTTTGCCACTAAGTCATGTTTTGCAGAGGGGTCAAATACTTATTTCCTTCATTAAAAGGCAAATCAATTTATGACATTTTTGACGTGGGTTTTTCTGGATTATTTTTGTTGTTATTCTGTCTCTCACTGTTCAAATAAACCTACCATTAAAATTAGAGACTGATCATTTCTTTGTCAGTGGGCAAACGTACAGAATCAGCAGGGGAACAAATACTTTTTTCCCTCACTGTACATATGCCTTCCATTGGGAAAGACACACATTCTCTCCTTCGAGAAACATGTTCTTTCTCTTGATCCTCTTCTCCCTTTTTGCTCTTTTCACGCTGTCTCTCTCTCGCTCTTTCCTCGCTCTCTCGCTCTTTCCACGCTCTCTCGCTATTTCCTCGCTCTCTCTCCACGCTCTCTCTCGCTCTTTCCACGCTCTCTCTCGCTCTTTCCACGCTGTCTCTCGCTCTTTCCACGCTGTCTCTCTCTCTCGCTCTTTCCATGCTGTCTGTCTCTCCATGAGGCTTGAGACTTCACTTGCTTCTCTCAGGAGAGGAGGTGGAAAGAGGGGAAGGGAGAGTGTCAGGCAGCAGTAGCTAACAGTATGCTGCCTGCCACCTGTCATGTCCACCCTCCCAGCCCTGCTCCCTAGTAAGAAGCCCTACTGATTAAACACAGCAATTTGTGGAGCGGCCGGGTGGATTGCCGACAAGCCCAGACTAGCTCGCACTCTCACACACACGAGCCACACACCACCTGCCCGCCCTCTCGCACCCCGCCCTCTTGCACAACGCCCGCCCGTCCTACCTCTCGCACACCACCCGCCTGTCCTCTCGTACACTGCCCGCACGCCCTCTCACACTCCGATAACAGAGGAAGCACATTTTTTGTGCTGCCACCTCAATTAGCACATGATCATGTGGCAGGTGACACATTGCTTCTTCAATGTCTTGACAACGTGACTGCTGACATTTAGGAACTGTATCAACAGTGGACTAATGAAATAAATACCAAAATATATTTTTTGAATGGTATTTTCCTATAAGTGTGCATTAGTGAAAAGCAGCACCAGAGTCCTGCTGCCAGGCCCTTGTTGTCTTGGTCACACACACACACATACACAGTGTTAGACAAATAAGGGTGCTGGGCTCTCTCAAAACCAATCAGGGCACCCTTATGAGTCACAAGTCAATGTTTAGTCAATTTGAACCCTAGACACACACACACCCTCACACTAACACTAGACTGTTGTTATTTCCCCCTAAGTTTGGTGAAGGTGTCTGCATTGCTAAAGCCTTCCACCTGCAGCTATTGATGTTGTTTTGTAGAGGAGCTAATGTTTCACTCCTACCTGGGTGCCAGCTAGGTAGACAGGTATTCAGGTGTTTCCTTAAACATACACATCTCTCTTTCACTGTGTGCCACCTCACCGCCAAAGAAGAGGCAACTCTGGGATGCTGGCCTTCTAGGCAGAGTTAAAAAGAAAAAGCCATATCTCATACTGTCCAAAAAAATGAAAGATTAAGATGGGCAAAAGAACACAGACACTGGACAGAGGAACTCTGCCTAGAAGGCCAGCATCCCGGAGTTCCCTCTTCACTGTTGAAGTTGTGACTGGTGTTTTGCGGGTACTATTTAATGAAGCTGCTAACTAGACACTAGGGCCAGTTTGCTCTGTTCTGTGAAGGGAGTAGTACACAGCGTTGTACGAGGTCTTCAGTTTCGTTCCAATTTCTCGCATGGAATAGCATTCATTTCTCAGAACAAGAATAGACTGACGAGTTTCAGAAGAAAGGTCTTTGTTTCTGGCATTTTGAGCCTGTAATCGAACCCACAAATGCTGATGCTCCAGATACTCAACTAGTCTAAACAAGGTTTAATTGCTTCTTTAATCAGAACAACAGTTTTCAGCTGTGCTAACATAATTGCAAAAGGGTTTTCTAATGATCAATTAGCCTTTTAAAATTATAAACTTGGGTTAGCTAACAATGTGCCATTGGAACACAGGAGTGATGGTTGCTGATAATGGGCCTCTGTACGCCTATGTATAGCCATTTACAACATTAACAATGTCTACACTGTAATTCTGATCAATTTGTTATTTTAATGGACAAAAAATAAGGACATTTCTAAGTGACCCCAAACTTTTGAACAGTAGTGTATATATTTTTATGGCCCACTAGACAGCTGTCTTATTCGCGCCCATCTTACTAAACTAATTGATTGCGGCGGTTCGGGGATGGCACAGTCCAAGAAGAAGGGGAATGTGGCTGCACAATGCACTTCTCTCTCCAGAATGCTCTCCCGCCCATTTGTGCACATTCATTGTTTTATATCTTCATTGTGTGAATTATTTGCATTTGATTGCTAGTCTATTCATTCCCCATTACATTTATCACCAGTAGTACATTTTAGAGGTCGACCTATTCATCGGAATGGCTGAATTCAAGTTTTCATAACAATCAGTAATCGGCATTTTTGGACACTGATCATATTGCACTCCACGAGGAGACTGCGTGGCAGGCTGACTACCTGTTATGCGAGTGCAGCAAGGAGTGCACCAAGGTAAGGTGCTAGCTAGCATTAACCGGATCTTCTAAAAAACAATCAATCTTAACATAATCACTAGTGAACTACACATGGTTGATGATATTACAATATCTAGCTTGTCCTGTGTTGCATATAATCGATGCGGTGCTTGTTAATTTATCATTGAATCACAGCCTACTTTGCCAAACGGGTGATTTAACAAGCGCATTCGCAAAAAAAGCACTGTCGTTGCACCAATGTGTACCTAACCATAAACATCAACGCCTTTCTTAAAATCAATTCACAAGTATATATTTTTAAACCTGCATATTTAGTTAATATTGCCTGCTAACATGAATTTCTTTTAACTAGGGAAATTGTGTCATTTCTCATGCATTCTGTGCATCAGAGTCAGGGTATATGCAGCAGTTTGGGCCGCCTGGCTCGTTGCGAACTGTGTGAAGACTATTTGTTCCTAACAAAGACAGCCAACTTCGCCAAACGGGAGATGATTTAACAAAAGCGCATTTGTGAAAAAAGCACAATCGTTTTACGAATGTACCTAACCATAAACATCAATGCCTTTCTTAAAATCAATAAACAGAAGTATATTTTCTTAAACGTGCATATTTAGTTAAAAGAAATCTAGGTTAGCAGGCAATATTAAACTAGGGAAATTGTGTCACTTCTCTTGCGTCCATTGCACGCAGAGTTAGGGTATATGCAACAGTTTGGGCCGCCTGGCTCGTTGCGAACTTATTTGCCAGGATTTTATGTCATTTTGACATAACATTGAAGGTTGTGCAATGTAACAGCAATATTTAGACTTATGGATGCCACCCTTGAGATGAAATACCGAACGATTCCATATTTCACTGAAAGAATAAATGTTTTGTTTTCGAAATGATAGTTTCCGGATTTAACCATATTAATGGCCTAAGGCTCATATTTCTGTGTGTTAATATATTATAATTAAATCTATGATTTGATAGAGCAGTCTGACTGAGCGGTGGTAGGCAGCAGCAGGCTCGTAAGCATTCATTCAAACAGAACTGTCTTGCATTTGCCAGCAGCTCTTTGCTGTGCCTCAAGCATTGCGCTGTTTATGACTTCAAGCCTATCAACTCCCGAGATTAGGCTGGCAATACTAAAGTACCTATTAGAACATCCAATAGTCAAAGGTATATGAAATACAAATGGTATAGAGAGAGATAGTCCTATAATAACTACAACCTAAAACTTCTTACCTGGGAATATTGAAGACTCATGTTAAAAGGAACCACCAGCTTTCATATGTTCTGAGCAAGGAACTTAAACCTTAGCTTTTTTAACATGGCACATATTGCACTTTTACTTTCTTCTCCAACACTTATTATTTAAACCAAATTTAACATGTTTCATTATTTATTTGAGACCAAATTTTTTGGGGGCATTATTTTAAGTTCATTCAGTGTTCTAATTGTCATTATTACAAATATATATTTAAAAATCAGCCGATTTAATCGGTATCGGCATGAAAAATCATAATCGGTCGACCTCTAGTACATTTACCATTCATTCCTATTTCTAATCTGTAATGTTTGTTTGGTTAGGTTAAAGTCTTATTGCATTCAATATAATATTATTCTAGTCTTTTACCGTTCTCACTGTCGGAGTGGGCAACCTATGCTACACTTGTGAGAAACAAGTTTTGGTTTATATCATTCCTTTTACGAGTTTAGTTTAGTAATTTAGTAATTGTCTTTTGTTTGGAGCGCTCCTGTCAATGTTGGGTAATCACGCGCATAGAATTAGGCCTAGAGGCTACCTGGCCTGCGCTCAACTGTAGGCATATAAATGTGCCCATTTGGGGATCTTATTACTATGTATGATTGGCTTAACACACCACTACTAATGAGCTGTGGAGCTTCTCAAAGTAGTGTTTTCTTCACCTCAAACAGCAAGCAAATGTCTGTTTTTTTTAAATATCCATTGAGAATAACAAAAGTTCCTCAAATGTATTTGAAAAATAATTCAATCTCTCTCCCTTTTTGATAAGCACTAAGCGTGAACAATAGTTTGTCAAATGTGTTTGAAATATCTTTCCATTTCTCCCTTTTTATAACCACTAAGCGTGAAAAGGGAAAAATGCCTGTGGAAACTTATCCCTTGTGCAAATAGCTTACAGCTGTCTGTCCTGAGCTCACTGGTGCAGGAAACTCCGAGGGTCCAGAATATTTCATACAGTGTTGCAAGCATGAGCTTCTGGATGGACACATTAGTTGGTAGTTGATTAAATGTTTCAAGTTTGGCAATGCATGGCTTGTCTGCAACAATGTGATTTATATGATATTTATTTTTATCAGGGTATTTTCTACCTGCAGGCTGCAATGTTTTTATTTGTTGACTTTATAGGCTATTTTTACATAGTTGGCAATAGAAGATACTTTTTAGGTTTGTCATTTACATTTGGATCGAATTTTGATTAACCACATGACAATGATTTTGACATACGAAATGAAATTGTTCCACGAAAATGTGCAAATGAAAACAAAACCATAACTGGCATACAGATTGGTAGAAAATGCTAAGATAAATTGGCATTCCAAATGAGGATTTTGCAGACTCCTCTTGTAGCCTATTACCGGCAACTTCAGGAGAGTAACTGCATAATCTGGGAAAGCCAGTAGGAGCGGGAGGAGGATGGTCGGGACAGGTGATTATTTTTATTTATTTTGATCTCTGGCTCCCTCTTGAGTCATTTGTGTCATATTTCATCAGACAAGCTCAATGGATATATATAGTTGATTTTATTAAAACGCATAGGGTGTGTCTGTTTATACATGTGTGTGTAAAACTGAACACGGTGGTACTTGAAATCCCCTCCGATCTGTTTTTACACGCTCCTCTTCTGTGGAGGCGAGATGACGGCCCCTCGTAAAGGTATTCGGTCAGGACTCAGCCCCAGGAGTCTGGTAGTTACTGGATGGAAGGGAAACGTTAGCTCTTTCTTTCTCTCGCTCTCTTACTCACACTCTAGCTCTCTCTGTATCCCCTCTCGCTCTCTTACTCACTCTCTAGCTCTCTCTGTATCCCCTCTCTCTCTCTCTCTCGCTTCTCTTACTCACTCTCTAGCTCTCTCTTTATCCCCTCTCTCTCTCTCGCTCTCTTACTCACTCTCTAGCTCTCTCTGTATCCCCTCTCTCTCTCTCGCTCTCTTACTCTCTCTCTCGCTCTCTTACTCACTCTCTAGCTCTCTCTTTCTATCTCTCGTTGATGGAGGGAACGTGTATAACAGTACTCACACACACACAGGCAGACGGGAAGACAGGCAGGCGGAGGAGTCCTTTTTATATACACAGCGTGTGTATACAGACGCATGCGCCTGCCAGCACGGCCACACACTCACACCAGACTAGAGCCTCTTCACCTTTTACCCCAGGTCTTTTTGAGCTGTTCCTGTGAGCTTAGTGCTGGTATTGTTTGCGTGCATGCGTGCTGTGTAAGGACCACAGTAGCACTCTTGGTAGTCTGTACCTGTTCCCCTTCCTCTCTCACGCAGTCCTCCATCTCACTTCTTCTCCCTCCATATCTTTCATCACTATTTTTGTTTCTCCCCCCTCCTTTTCTTTGAGCAGTTCTTCCTCTGTTTTTCCCACCCTCCCGCCAACACAGGACTGTTTATACCCCTCCCTGACTGCCAGGGGAGGAAACAGCTTCCGCCATTCCTACAGCTGGATCAGAGGCCCTCCATTCCTCCTCCTCCTCTGCTCTCCACACCCCTGGCCAGCCAGCCGCTCCCAGTCCCAGTTACAACCCCCTGCCTTCACCTCTCTCTTTTCCTCCCCCCTCCCCTTTTTCTCTGAGGCTGGGAACCGGGGCTGTCCACGCTCCCTCCGACACCTGGTGTTTTAGTGACCCACTCCTCTCTCTACACACATCCTGGTCCACCACATGTGTTTGACAGCCCTGCAGCAACAGTCTCTGGGTGGGTGTAAATCTGTCCTCACTGGGCCTGAGTGTGTAGATGGGAGAGAGGTGTGTTCTGGGAGACTGTTCAGTCTGTCAGACACCCAGCCAGAAGGAAAAGGGCTAGGCTGTTGGCCCTGCCTTTCCCAGGACCGGCCTCATTACTCTCATCTTGCCTCGTCTTTTCCAAGATCACTGAAGGCAACAGGTGAAAGCAATAATGTTAAAAGTAACCAATCAAGTCCTTTAATTTATCCATGATAATGGATAAATTAAGGCAAGATGAGAGTAATGAGGCCGGTCCTGGGAAAGGCAGGGCCAACAGCCTAGCTGTAAAGAGCAAAGGAAGCTATTTTTAAACTATTGGGACACAATCTTACCTGTCACCTATCTACTGCTGACCCCATTTAGTCGATTGTTCTGGTTGATAGGCTGTTGGTGGACTGAGTTTTTATTTATTTTTCGAACAGTGGCAAATACATTTTTTATATATGGCACACAAGACACCTGTCTGACTCACGCCTTTCTGAGTGGACTAATCCATTGCAGAGGCTGCTGGGATGGCACACCAGTATCATCAGTAGTACATTTGCCGTTAATTCCCATAATTTCTAATCTTCTATGTTTGTTTGGTACAAACCTAGGTTACACTAAACAAAAGTTTGTTGTTTATTTAATCCCATGTATGGGTTGTAAATGTATTAATTGTCTTTTGTTTGGAGCGCTCCTGTCAATCTCGAGAAAGGAAGTGCACCTGATTACTTGAAGAAGTAGGCCTAGGTTATCTGGCCTGCGTGCAAATATAGTCCTACTGTTGCCATCTGGGGATCTTATAGTAGTTCTGATTGTTTTAACTCACCATCACCGTGGAGCTTCTCAAAGTAATTTTTTCTTCGCCTCAAACACAAACTAAAGTCATTTTTTATTTTTACGTCCAAGCCTTTCAAAAAAAAAAAAAACTCATCAATCTACACACAGTACCCCATAATAACAAGGCAAAAACAGGTTTTTAGAAACGTTTACAAATATGTTAAATAAAAAACAAATACCTTATTTACAGTATTCAGACCATTTGCTATGAGACTCGAAATTGAGCTCAGGTACATCCTGTTTCCATTGATAGTCATTGAGATGTTTCTACAACTTGATTGGTGTCCACCTGTGGTAAATTCAATTGATTGGACTTTATTTTGAAAGGCACACACCAGTGACAGTGCATGTCAGAGCAAAAACCAAGCCATGAGATTGAAGGAATTGTCCTTTGAGAGCCAAGACAGGATTGTGTCGAAGCACAGATCTAGGGAAGGGTACCAAAACATTTCTGCAGCATTGAAGGTCTCCAAGAACACAGTGACTTCCAACATTCTTAAATGGAAGAAGTTTGGAACCACCAAGACTCTTCCTAGAGCCGCACGGCCAAACTGAGCAATCAGGGGGAGAAGGGCATTGGTCAGGGAGGTGCCCAAGAACCCGATGATCACTGTGACAGAGCTCCAGAGATCCTCTGTGGAGATGGGCTCGAGCTGTTTTGCAAGGAGGAATGGGAAAAAATGTCAGTCTCTCGATGTGCAAAACTGATAGAGACATACCCCAAGCGACTTACAGCTGTAATCGCAGCAAAAGGTGGCGCTACAAAGTATTAGCTTAAGGGGGCTGAATAATTTTGCACGCCCAATTTTTCAGTTTTTGATTTGTTAAAAAAGTTTGAAATATCCAACAAATGTCGTTCCACTTCATGATTGTGTCCCACTTGTTGATTCTTCACAAAGAAATACAGTTTTATATCTTTATGTTTGAAGCCTGAAATGTGGCAAAAGGTCGCAAAGTTCAAGGGGGCCGAATACTTTCGCAAGGCACTGTAATTCACTATCACAATTCCAGTGGGTCAGAAGTTTACATGCACTAAGTTGACTGTGCCTTTAAACATCATTCATAATGATAATGATGTCATGGTTCCTGATAGGCTAATTGACATTTAAGTCAATTGGAGGTGTACCTGTGGATGTTTTTCAAGGCCTACCTTCAAACTCAGTACCTCTTTGCTTCACATCATGGGAAAATCAAAAGAAATCAGCCAAGACCTCAGAGAAAGAATTGCAGGCCGCCACAAGTCTGGTTCATCCTTGGGAACAATTTCCAAATGCCTGAAGGTACCACGTTCATCTGTTCAAACAATAGTACGCAAGTATAAACACCATGGGACCACACAGCGGTCATACCGCTCAGGAAGGAGACGCTTTCTGTCTCCTAGAGATGAACGTACTTTGGTGCGAAAAGTGCAAATCAATCCCAGAACAACAGCAAAAAACCTTGTGAAGATGCTGGAGAAAACAGGTGCAAAGTATCTATCCACAGCAAAACGAGTCCTATATTGACATAACCTGAAAGGCCACTCAGCAAGGAAGAAGCCACTGCTCCAAAACCGCCGTGATAAAGCCAGACTACGGTTTGCAACTGCACATTGGGACAAAGATTGTACTTTTTGGAGAAATGTCCTGATGAAACAGCAATAGAATTGTTTGGCCATAATGACCACCACGATGTTTGGAGGAAAAAGGGGAGCAATTCACAAAATAGATGGCATCATGAGGCGGGGAAATTATGTGGATATATTGAAGCAACATCTCAAGACATCAGTCCTGAAGTTAAAGCTTGGTCGCAAATGGGTCTTCCAAATGGAAAATGAACCCAAGCATACTTACAAAGTTGTGGCAAAATGGCTTAAGGACAACAAAGTCACGGTATTGGAGTGGCCATCACAAAGCCCTGACCTCAATCATATAGAACATTTGTTGGCAGAACTGAAAAAGCATGTGCGAGCAAGGAGGCCTACAAACCTGACTCAATTACACCAGCTCTGTCAGAAGGAATGGGCCAAAATTCACCCAACTTATTGTGGGAAGCTTGTGGAAGGCTACCCGAAACGTTTGAATCAAGTTAAACAATTTAAAGGCAATCCTTCCAAATACTAATTGAGTGTATGTAAACTTCTGACCCACTGGGAATCTGTTGAAATAAATAAAAGCTGAAATAAAGCATTCTCTCTGCTATTATTCTGACATTTCACTTTCTTAAAATCATTTGCAAAAATGTCTAAACCTGTTGTTTTGCTTTGTCATAATGGGGTATTGTGTGTAGATTGGGGGGGGGGGAAACAATTTAATACATTTTAGAATAAGGCTGTAATGTATCAAAACGTGGAAAAAGTCGAGATCTAAATTCTTTGCGAATGCACTGTAGTTTTTCATTTGTTTAGAAGCACACAGTGACTAGAGACCGGAGCCTTGTGAGTCACTCACGGGTGCAGCACGCACCAGGTGATCTAGTTACAGTATGGAATTCACAACTAAATGTTTTCCAGCTAGAGATCTTAACTAATAAGTTAACTGTATAAAATGTGCTAAATGCTCTGCAGTTGGTGCATTTGCTTTGCTAATTTAGTAGCTGTGTAGCTAAGTGGTTAGCTTCTTTTAAAATCAAGCTTTCCCTGGTAACAGCAGAGAATCCCCCTTGGATCAAGATCCTTGCTGTCTATTTGTTTGAGTGAGCAGCTAACTGTGACTAGCATTTTGTAGTTACTATAATTCATGAGCTGGGGATGTCTGTCCTGTAAATAAATAGTTTAGGCCAGAGACTGTATAACATTTTTGCAGTGTGCTCATTAGCATTTAGTTAGCATTCTCTGAGATTTTACATGTACTTGTTAGCATTGATAACCTTTTGGATTACAGAGGCAGTGGGCGTTGGAAATAGCACCCACCTTGTGTTCTGTGCTGTTATTATGAATATCCTGGGATGGCACATGGTCGGTATGACCATATGACAATCTGGACCCGCCCAAGCCTAGTTTGCTATATAGAGGAATAGGATGCCATTTGAGACCAAATCCACAGGCTTAGAGCTCAATCAATCAATCAATCAATCAATCAAATGTATTTATAAATCCCGTTTTACATCAGCCGATGTCCCAAAGTGCTGTACAGAAACCCAGCCTAAAACCCCAAACAGAAAGCAATGCAGGTGTAGAAGCACGGTGGCTAGGAAAAACACCCTAGAAAGGCAGTAACCTAGGAAGAAACCTAGAGAGGAACCAGGCTATGTGGGGTGGCCAGTCCTCTTCTGTCTGTGCCTGGTGGAGATTATAACAGAACATGGCCAAGATGTTCAAATGTTCATAAATGACCAACAGGGTCAAATAATAATAATCACAGTGGTTGTTGAGGGTGCCACAGGTCAGCTCCTCAGGAGTAAATGTCAGTTGGCTTTTCATAGCCAACCATTGAGTTAGAGACAGCAGGTGCGGTAGACAGAGAGTCGAAAACAGCAGGTCCGGGACAAGGTAGCACATCCGGTGAACAGGCCAGGGTTCCATAGCCGTAGGCAGAACAGTTGAAACTGGAGCAGAAGCACGACCAGGTAGACTGGGGACAGCAAAGAGTCATCAGGCCAGTTAGTCCTGAGGGGAGGGAGGAGGAACACACAAAAGACAGGAGAAATACTCCAGATATAACAGCCCCCCCCCCCGACACAAACTATTGCAGCCTAATGACTGGAGGCTGAGACAGGTGTCGGGAGACACTGTGGCCCCGTCTGACTATACCCCCAGACAGGGCCAAACAGGCAGAATATAACCCCACCCACTGCCAAAGCACAGTCCCCACACCACTAGAGGGATATCTTCAACCACCAACCTACAACCCTGAGACAAGGCTAAGTATAGCCCACAAAGACGGCATGGAAGAGCACCAGTAAGCCAGTGACTCAGCCCCTGTAATAGGGTTAGAGGCAGAGAATCCCAGTGGAGAGGGGAACCGGCCAGGCAGAGACGGCAAGGGCGGTTCTTTGCTCCAGTGCCTTTCCGTTCACCTTCACACCCCTGGGCCAGACTACACTCAATTACTGAGTCTTCAATAAAGACTTAAAGGTTGAGACCGAGTCTGCGTCTCTCACATGGGTAGGCAGACCATTCCATAAAAATGGAGCTCTATAGGAGAAAGTCCTGCCTCCAGCTGTTTGCTAAGAAATTCTGGGGACAATAAGGAGGCCTGCGTCTTGTGACCGTAGCGTACGTGTAGGTATGTACGGCAGGACCAAATCAGAAAGATGGGTAAGAGCAAGCCCATGTAATGCGTTGTAGGTTAGCAGTAAAACCTTGAAATGAGCCCTAGCCTTAACACGAAGCCAGCGTAGAGAAGCTAACACTGGTGTACCATTACTGTTCACACATGAGGCTCCTGCTAGCTGTCCATCGCTCAGATAACCTGGATGAGGTTTTAGGAAAACCATACACTTCCTCCCTCACATTGTGAAAATAGAGCAGGGCTGTTTTTAAGAGCGCTCTCTTGGTCTCTTCTGTTTCTCCGGTCAGGTTCGGCTTTTGAACAGATGATGTTTCCCAGTAGGTGGGTTGCCAGGGCAACTCTTAGCTAATATGTAGATGATTTTTTGCGTTTATTGCTGAATGGTTAAAGCTGGCTGGTCTTCTAATTGTGTATTAGATATTTCATCCAGACTTTTCCCCGTCTCCCGCTGTCCTAGATAAAGGCACATATCAGTTTTCAGATAGAGTGTACATTCAAACTCTATCGTGTCATTAGGGAATTTTAGTTTGTGGTTTGCTGCTCCTGCACAATGGGATGTGTGTGTGGGCTCAGCACCAGCTAGAGGCCCGTATTTACCTGAGGGTGTTTAAGTGTTGGGTGTTCTTCTGGGGGGCTGATGTGCAGAGAATGATGTGTCGGTCGGCATCGGCCGTGCAATCTCTGTGGTTTGTGAGGTTGTTTGGGATCAGCGCTGTGCCTAATGGGATGTAGTGACATGCAGGCTTTAGGGTATGTCCCGAGTCGGACCGCCAGATTAATCCTTGTCTGATAGAAGACATGGAGACTGAGACAGGTGTGGCTTTACCAGAGTTGGACCCTGGTTTGCCTTGGAATTGACATCACAGGTGATTCAGGTCAGTCTGTCTAGTCTGTATGTTTGCATGCCTGTCTATGTGCATGATTGTTTGTTTGCGTATCTGTCTGTTTTTCTGCCTGTGTGTTTGCCTGCCTGTGTGTTTGCTTGCCTGTGTGTGTGTGTTTGCCTGCCTGTGTGTTTGCCTGCCTGTGTGTTTGCTTGCCTGTGTGTGTGTGTTTGCCTGCCTGTTTGCTTGCCTGTGTGTGTGTGTTTGCCTGCCTGTGTGTTTGCCTGCCTGTGTGTTTGCCTGCCTGTGTGTTTGCCTGCCTGTGTGTTTGCCTGCCTGTGTGTTTGCCTGCCTGTGTGTTTGCCTGCCTGTGTGTTTGCCTGTCTGTGTGTTTGCCTGCCTGTGTGTTTGCCTGCCTGTGTGTTTGCCTGCCTGTGTGTTTGCCTGCCTGTGTGTTTGCCTGCCTGTGTGTTTGCCTGTCTGTGTGTTTGCCTGTCTGTGTGTTTGCCTGTCTGTGTGTTTGCCTGCCTGTGTGTTTGCCTGCCTGTGTGTTTGTCTGCCTGTGTGTTTGCCTGCCTGTGTGTTTGCCTGTCTGTGTGTTTGCCTGCCTATGTGTTTGCCTGCCTGTGTGTTTGCCTGTGTGTGTGGTGTGTGTGTGTGTGTTTGTCTGCCTGCCTGCCTATGTGCGTGGCTGTGGCGTGCACACCCGGAGTTCATCAGTGGAAAGTCCACTCACCTGTGGCTCTGAGGGATTATGACAGCGACTTCATTTTAAACACTCTGTCATCCCGAGGCCGACGTTACCCATAAGATTGATTGTTCAGGCTACTTAACTGGCTCTCTGTGGTTTACCATGACTTACTACAACCCCCCCCCCCCCCCCCAAAATCAACTCACAATTTACATAGACATTTTCTGAATTTACAACTTGAGTATCTTGCACAGCTTTAAGACGTCATTACTTGTCAGTGAAGTGCCCCCCCCTCAAAACAAAATGTTGTATTGGCTCGTTTTTCGTAAGTCTCTCTCTGGTTAGGCCTACTCCTCTCCTCTCTCTGGTTAGGCCTACTCCTCTCCTCTCTCTGGTTAGGCACAGGAGACTACACAATACATCCTGCCCAGGGGACTACACAACACCTGGCGTAACTACCCAGGGGACTACACAACACCTGGCGTAACTACCCAGGGGACTACACAACACCTGGCGTAACTACCCAGGGGACTACACAACACCTGGCGTAACTACCCAGGGGACTACACAACACCTGGCGTAACTACCCAGGGGACTACACAACACCTGGCGTAACTACCCAGGGGACTACACAACACCTGGCGTAACTACCCAGGGGACTACACAACACCTGGCGTAACTACCCAGGGGACTACACAACACCTGGCGCTTTCACGTGTTGTTTTCCCCACTCTGCTTTTTTGTTTGGTCTGGCCCATGTGACCCCAGGTTGAACCTGTTCAGTCCCAGGGCTCGACTTCTTGGTTCTGTTCTCCTCATGCATCTGGTTTCTAGATAAGCCCCCCAGAGCCAGCTGTGATTCATGGCTTTGCCACTGACGGGCGTTTTGCCCACAAGATCCTTGGTTTCTGCATCCGCCTCCCCTGCCTTTTTATAGCATGTTAACATACGGATTCAGAGACAAATCCAGTGACAAGGCCATGCCTCCTCTTCTGTTTTTTTACTTTAAGAGATGGCTTTTCAGTTGGGACAGGATCATGCAGATCCCGTCTCGACTGTAACCTTGCCGGTGACAGAAGTTGAATGTAAAAATGTGTTTCTGAATCATGACAGTTTGGTACGGGAGCCTCGTCCTGACCAGGCGCTGAACTCAGTCCTGTCTTCAGAGTTGGCTGATGGACTGGAGCACCATACAAAAGAAAACTGCCGTTTGTCTTGGCACCAAATGTTAGCCACTGAAACTCTTCCGTTGACACTTTTTATAACACAGTCTCCCATTTCTAACGGTTGCCTCTCTCCTTTCACATCAAACTCCAGCGAGGAGCATCCTCAATATTTAAAGAGATTAAGGTCTCTCCCTCACAGCGTGCCCTACAACCCTCTCTCACAGCGTGCCCTACGACCCTCTCTCACAGCGTGCTATACGACCCTCTCTCACAGCGTGCCCTACGACCCTCTCTCACAGCGTGCCCTACGACCCTCTCTCACAGTGTGCCCTACGACCCTCTCTCACAGTATGCCCTACGACCCTCTCTCACAGTGTGCCCTACGACTCTCTCTCACAGCGTGCTGTATGACCCTCTCTCACAGCGTGCCCTACGACTCTCTCTCACAGCGTGCTGTATGACCCTCTCTCACAGCGTGCCCTACGACTCTCTCTCACAGCGTGCTATACGACCCTCTCTCACAGCGTGCCATACGACCCTCTCTCACAGCGTGCTGTATGACCCTCTCTCACAGCGTGCCATACGACCCTCTCTCACAGCGTGCCATACGACCCTCTCTCACAGCATGCTGTATGACCCTCTCTCACAGCGTGCCATACGACCCTCTCTCACAGCGTGCCCTACGACCCTCTCTCACAGCGTGCTATACGACCCTCTCTCACAGCGTGCTGTACGACCCTCTCTCACAGCGTGCCGTACGACCCTCTCTCACAGCGTGCCATACGACCCTCTCTCACAGCGTGCCCTACGACTCTCTCTCACAGCGTGCCCTACGACTCTCTCTCACAGCGTGCTGTACGACCCTCTCTCACAGCGTGCTGTATGGCCCTCTCTCACAGTGTGCCCTACGACCCTCTCTCACAGCGTGCCATACGACCCTCTCTCACAGCGTGCCATACGACCCTCTCTCACAGCGTGCCCTACGACCCTCTCTCACAGTGTGCCCTACGACCCTCTCTCACAGCGCGCCCTACGACCCTCTCTCACAGCGTGCCATACGACCCTCTCTCACAGCGTGTCCTACGACCCTCTCTCACAGCGTGCCCTACGACCCTCTCTCACAGCGTGCCCTACGACCCTCTCTCACAGTGTGCCCTACGACCCTCTCTCACAGCGTGCCCTACGACCCTCTCTCACAGCGTGCCATACGACCCTCTCTCACAGCGTGCCCTACGACCCTCTCTCACCTTCTTTCTACTCTCTTTCCATCTGTATGGAGCGGTTGTTCGACCACGGCCACACTGTTTCACAGTCTAATTACAGGTAAATTAAAAGCTTTTCCCTCAGTCCCTTCTGCAGTTCCTGCTCTGTCCACTGAAGGCTTTACAGCCTTACGGCGCAGATGAGTTGGAGTGAAAGAGACCTATAATTTCCTGTGGAGATCAGCCGAAAGAGGGACCTGAAATAAGGGATTTCAGAGGATTATGGGAATATTCATGACCAGATAAAAGGGAGGGCAGCTGAATGGCAGTGTCTTGGGGCTCATCTCTTAGGTAAACAGGAGCCTAAATTGAGTTTTTCGATCCCTCTGAGACAACAGGCAGTGAACGACAACTGTCCACTTTGTGTGTTGCGTTTCCGCGCGTCCTGAAAGAAAAGCTGTTTATGTCCCTTGTCGTCTTGTGGGACAAACAGATGGCAGAGGAGAATCAATCTGTTTCGCACCATCACCATTTTTTTTGTGCATCCCCTCGATTTTCCCTTCATGATGACAGGGGCATAATTTTAACGCTGTTATAAATGAATGGCATTAAATGAATGGGGTAACATTTTGCCTATCAAATTCTGATCTAAATGGCGGGAGATGTGAACTGTAAAATGTACTTCAGTTAAGGTTCGTTCAACGTGTGTCGTCTCCTCCGTGGTTGACCTGATGCAGTAAGTGGTCCACATCGAGCAATTTAACCACCATTTTTATTTCAGCTGGCTTTGAAATAACTGCTAGGCCTACTCTCTAGGAGTTTGGATTTAATGCTGATAGGGGGAATTTGCGGAATTATTTGGAAAATGGTAGTTGAGGATATTATTTTCTGCAATTTGCATAAAAAGAGGACTTAGCAGGGCATCTATCTATAGATACAAAAGTCCACAGGGGCTGATAAACTGGAGCCGGGCTGCATCATTGCTGGCGTAATAAACCACATTATAAATCAATTAAAAAAATTGATATCGGGACATATTCCACAAGTATGGAAGGCTGCTTATGTGCTACTACTCCAGAAGGTTGGGGACACTAGTGTTCTTCGTCATTACCATGCCATGTCTTGGGTTTCTTGTCTATGTACAATGTAAATGTACAACTTCCTTTATCTGAGAATTATATTCTGAATGTACACTGCCTTGTAAAAGTATTCACCCCCTTGGCGTTTTTCCTATTTTCTTGCATTGCAACCTGTAATTTAAATTGATTTTTATTTGGATTTCATGGAATGGACATCAGTCAAAATTGTTGAAGTGAAATGGAAGGAAAAAAACGGATAAGTGGTGCTCATTTGTATTCACCCCTTTGCTACGAAGCCCCTAAATAAGATCTGGTGCAACCAATTACCTTCAGAAGTCACATAAGTGAACTTTATTTAAGTGTCACATGATCTCAGTATCTACACCTGTTCTGAAAGGCCCCAGAGTCTGCAACATCACTAAGCAAGGGGCACCACCAAGCAAGCAGCACCATGAAGACCAAGGAGCTCTCCAAACAGGTCAGGGACAAAGTTGTGGAGAAGTACAGATCAGGGTTGGGTTCTAAAAAAATATTCTGAACTTTGAACATGCCACGGAGCACCATTAAATCCATTATTAAAACATGGAAAGAATATGGCACCACAACAAACCTGCCAAGAGAGGGTTGACCACCAAAACTCACGGACCAGGCAAGGAGGGCATTAATCAGAGAGGAAACAAAGAGACCAAAGATAAACCTGAAGGAGCTGCAAAGCTCCACAGTGGAGATTGGAGTATCTGTCCATAGGACCACTTTCAGCCGTACACTCCACAGAGCTGGGCTTTACGGAAGAGTGGCCAGAAAAAAAGCCATTGCTTAAAGAAAAAAAATAAGCTAACACATTTGGTGTTAGGCATGTGGGAGGCTCCCCAAACATTTGGAAGAAACTACTCTGTTTAAACGAGACTAAAATTGAGCTTTTTGGCCACCAAGGAAAATGCTACAGTTGAAGTCAGAAGTTTACATACACCTTAGCCAAATACATTTAAACTCAGTTTTACACAATTCCTGACATTTAATCGTAGTAAAAATCCCCTGTTTTAGGTCAGTTAGGATCACCACTTTATTGTAAGAATGTGAAATGTCAGAGTAATAGTTTAGTGATTTATTTCAGCTTTTATTTCTTTCATCAAATTCCCAGTGGGTCAGAAGTTTACATACATGGGCTTTAAATGGTTTAATTTGGGTGAAACGTTTCGGGTAGCCTTCCACAAGCTTCCCACAATAAGTTGGGTGAATTTTGGCCCATTCCTACTGACAGAGCTGGTGTAACTGAGTCAGGTTTGTAGGCCTCCTTGGTCACACACGCCTTTTCAGTTCTGCCCACAAATGTTCTATAGGATTGAGGTCAGGGCTTTGTGATGGCCACTCCAAGACCTTGACTTTGTTGTCCTTAACCTCTCTGGGATATGTGGGACGGTAGCGTCCCACCTCGCCAACAGCCAGTGAAAGTGCAGGGCGCCAAATTCAAAACAACAAAAATCTCATAATTAAAATTCCTCAAGCATACAAGTATTTTACACCATTTTAAATATAAAATTCACGGTTCATCCAGCCACAGTGTCTGATTTAAAAAAATGCTTTACTGCGAAAGCACCACAAACGATTATGTTAGGTCACCACCAACTCACAAAAAAACACAGCCATTTTTCCAGCCAAGGAGAGGAGTCACAAGAAGCACAAATAGAGATTAAAATTAATCACTAACCTTTGATGGTCTTCATCAGATGACACTCATAGGACTTCATGTTACACAATACACGTATGTTTTGTTCGATAAAGTGCATATTTATATAAAAATATCTCAGTTTACATTGGCGCGTTACGTTCAGTAGTTATAAAACATGCAGTGATTGTGCAGAGAGCCACATCTATTTACAGAAATACTCATTATAAATGTTGATGAAAATTGTGTTATACATGGAATTAGAGATATACTTCTCCTTAATTCAACCGCTGTGTCAGATTTTTAAAAAACTTGACGGAAAAGGCAAACCATGCAATAATCTGAGTTCAGCGTTCAGACAACAAAGCAGCCAAAAAGATAACCGCCATATTGGGTAGTCAACATTAGTCATAAATAGCATTATAAATATTCACTTAACTTTTGATCTTCATCATAATGCACTCCCATGAATCACAGTTCCATATAAATGTTTGTTTTGTTCGATAATGTCCATTTATGTCCAAATAGCTTCTTTTGTTAGGGCGTTTAGTAAACAAATCCAAAAGTGTGTTCAGAAAAGTTCTGTTACAGCCCGTAGAAACTTGTCAAACTAAGTATAGAATCAATCTTTAGGATTTAAAAAAATCATAAATCTTCAATAATGTTCTAACTGGAGAATTCCAATGTCTGTAGAAAATCAATGTAACGAGAGCTAACTCTCTCGTGACTGTGCCTCAGAGCCTGTGGCACTCTGCCAGACACCTGACTCATTCCTCTCTCATTCGGTCACACTCACAGTAGAAGCCTGAAACAACATTCTAAAGACTGTTGGCATCTAGTGGAAGCCTTAAGAAGTGCAACATAACCAATAATCCACTGTATCGACAATAGGGGCTAAACTACGAGCTTCAGATTTCCTACTTCCTGGTTGAATTTTTCTCAGGTTTTTGCCTACCACTCACAGACATCATTCAAACAGTTTTAGAAACGTCAGTGTTTTCTATCCAATACTACTAATAATATGCATATATTAGCATCTGGGACAGAGTAGCAGGCAGTTTACTCTGGGCACCTTATTCATCCAAGCTACTCAATACTGCCCCCGTCACCAAGAAGTTAAGCCATTTGCCACAACATTGGAAGTATGCTTGGTGTCATTGTCCATTTGGAAGACCCATTTGTGACCAAGCTTAAAATGATGTCTTGAGATGTTGCTTCAATATATCCACATAATTTTCCTGCCTCATGGTGCCATCTATTTTGTGAAGTGCACCAGTCCCTCTTGTAGCAAAGCACCCCCAAAACATGATGCTGAAACCCCCGTGCTTCACGGTTGGGATGGTGTTCTTCGGCTTGCAAGCATCCCCCTTTTCCTCCAAACATAACGATGGTCATTATGGCCAAACAGTTCTAGTTTTGTTTCATCAGACAAGAGGACATTATTCTCAGAAGTACGATCTTTGTCCCCATGTGCAGTTGCAAACCGTAGTCTGGCTTTATTATGGCGGTTTTGGAGCAGTGGCTTCTTCCTTGCTGAACAACCTTTCTGGTTATGTCGATATAGGACTCATTTTACTGTGGATATAGATACTTTTGTACCTGTTTTCTCCAGCATCTTCACAAGGTCCTTTGCTGCTGTTCTGGGATTGATTTGCACTTTTCGCAACAAAGCACGTTGAGCTCTAGGAGACAGAATGCGTCTCCTTCCTGAGTGGTATGACGGCTGCGTGGTCCCATGGTGTTTATACTTGCGTACTGTTGTTTGTACAGATGAACATGGTACCTTCAGGCGTTTTGGAAATGGCACCCAAGGATGAACAAAGACTTGTGAAGGTCTACAATTTTTTCTCTGACGTTTTGGCTGATTTCTTTCGATTTTTCCAGGATGTCAAACAGAGGCACTGAGTTTGAAGGTAGGCCTTGAAATACAGTTGTTTGAAATACAAGCTGTTTAAAGGCATAGTCAACTTCGTGTATATGTAAACCTCTGACCCACTGGAATTGTGATACAGTGAAATAATCTGTCTGTAAACAATTGTTGGAAAAATTACTTGTGTCATGCACAAAGTAGATGTCCTATCCGACTTGCCAAAACTATAGTTTAACAAGAAATTTGTGGAGTGAATGAAAAGCGAGTTGTTTTTTTTTACACCCTTTTCTCTCTAATTTCGTGGTATCCAAATTGTTTAGTAGCTACTATCTTGTCTCATCGCTACAACTCCCGTACGGGCTCGGGAGAGACGAAGGTTGAAAGTCATGCGTCCGATAGACAACCCAACCAAGCCACACTGCTTCTTAACACAGCGCGCAACGTGCACCTGGCAACCTTGGTTAGCGCGCACTGTGCCCTGCCCGCCACAGGAGTCGCTGGTGCTTGATGAGACAAGGATATCCCTACTGGCCAAACCCTCCCTAACCCGGACGACGCTAGGCCAATTGTGCGTCGCCCTCCCAGTCGCAGCCGGTTACGACAGAGCCTGGGCGCGAACCCAGAGTCTCTGGTGGCACAGCTGGCGCTGCAGTACAGCGCCCTTAACCACTGCGCCACCCGGGAGGCCTGAAAGGCGAGTTTTAATGACTCCAACCTAAGTGTATGTAAACTTCCGACTTCAACTGTATGTCTGGCGCAAACCCAACCCCTCTCGTCATCCCGGGAACACCATCCATTCTTGATGGCAGCATCATTCTGTGGGGATGTTTTTCATCAGCAGAGACTTGGAAACTGTTCAGAATTGAAGGAATGATGGATGCCACTAAATACAGGGAAATTCTTGAGGGAAACCAGTTTCTGTCTTCCAGAGATTTGATACTGGGACAGAGGTTCACCTTCCAGCATGACAATGACCCTAAGCATACTGCTAAAGCAACCCTCAAGTGGTTTAAGGGTTAACATTTAAATGTCTTGGGATGGCCTAGTCAAAGCCCAGACCTCAACCCAATTGAGAATCTGTTCTATGACTTAGATTGCTGTACACCAGCGGAACCCATCCGACTTAAAGGAGCTGGAGCTGGAGCAGTTTTGCCTTGAATGGGCAAAGATCCCAGTGGCTAGATGTGCCAAGCTTATAGAGACATACCCCAAGAGACTTGCAGCTGTAATTGCCACAAAATGTGGCTCTACAAGGTATTGACTTGGGGGGTGAATAGTTTTGCACGTTTGTTAGTTTTTTTTGTCTTATTTCTTGTTTCACGATTAAAAAGATTTTGCATCTTCAAAGTGGTAGGCATGTTGTGTAAATCAAATGATACAAATCCCCCAAAAATCTATTTTAATTCCAGGTTGTAAGGCAACAAAATAGGAAAAATGTCAAGGGGGTGAATACTTTTGCAAGCCACTATACATCAATCAGGGTTTAGACCAGGGCGCAGTACTGTTACTGTAACCACAATAGTTGTAAATGATATTGTCAATGCTTTAGATGCCTAAATGAATTGTGCTGCCTCGTTTTGTTGACTTGTCAAAGGCTTTTGACACCATTTGATCATTCTGTTTTATTGAGTAAGTTGTCCTCAGTAGGCCTGAGCACTGATGCCTGTATGTGGTTTCGGAACTATCTCTGTAATATAACTCTATTGTGACAGAGGGGGGTCAAATCTGAATTCCTTGATGTACATAAAGGGATACCCCAGGGTTCGATTCAGGGGCCACTATTGTTTACGCTGTATATAAATAACATTGGAAATACTGTTATTTAAAAAATATATATATATATATATATGTATATATAAATGTTTATGCTGACAAACAGTGTTGTACTCTGTTGCACCATTTGTAAACCAAGCCTTTTCACATTTGCAGTGTGATTTCCATGCGCTGCAGAAGTCACACTTGGATCTTTAGTTAGTTCTTAATGCAAACAAAACAAAAGACATGCTATAGGTCCCATAACTTAGACATATTTGACATTTTAAATTACTTGCCTGAATGGAACACATTGAATGAGTTCCCTCTTCTAAATATCTTGGAATGTGCCTCGATGATATATTGGGGTTTAAAACGCACGTTTCTGAGCTGGTTAGGAAATTGAAGATCAAGATGTGATTAACTGTTGTTTTGCTAATAAAAAGTTAGTTGTCTGTTTTAGATTCCGGGGATATTATCTATATGCATGCAGCAGCTTCCACACTTAAACCACTCAATGCTGTTTTCCATTGTGCCCTTGGATTCATTACTGCTGATCGTTTTAGAACTCACCATTGTGTATTGTATCAGAAAGTGGGTTGGGCCTCTGTATCTAAGAAGAGAGCAGCGTTCTCTTTGGTTTATTTACAAAGCACTCCTGCAGAGACTTCCCACGTATCTGACAACACTGGTCAAGGTCACAACAACAGCGTACGGTACAAGAGCACAACATTGTGTAGTGCTAGAGGTTCCGAGGTTTTTATGCTCCATAGATGTGAAATGTGTTGCGGGGGAAGCTCAGGCTTGAATACCTGTTGCCCTTTAGAGAATTTATAACATTAGTGGGGAATCCTCTAAGTGAAGATTGGGTTTGTTTTGTGATTGAGTATTTTATTGTGTTGATGTTTGTATGCAGGGTTGATTTTGAAAAGACTGTTATAATAAAGGGACATAAAAAAAGCAAGGAACTGTACACAGTAGCTCTTCTATAAGTGGCACATCTAGACTCCGCTGGGCTTTGAAGGCGAGCCAGGGGTTTTCCCTTGGCTTGTTTTGATATGACAGAGATGTCCCTTCCTCCTCCTTCATGGGTCTGGGACAGATAGATGTTGCTATTGACTCCATTTGAGTTATGTTTTGCGTTCGGTGCCCGACCCACTCTCCATCCCCCGGTATGTGTGTTCCTTAACTTCTTTTGCGCCCTTGTGGTTGGGTAGAGAGTTCTAGAGTGGGGCTCCAGCCGGGTTAGGTTTCAGCCCCAACGCACCTGCCGTGATGGTGTCACCGTGCCCTCTTTCCCAGCCCTAATGCCACCAGTACGCGTTGGAATCTCCCCATGTGCCTCTGTGTTAAAGTATCAAAGACTGGGTGGAACCGTGTCACTGTGTCACCGTGCCCTATTTCCCAGCCCTAATGCCACCAGTACGCGTTGGAATCTCCCCATGTGCCTCTGTGTTAAAGTATCAAAGACTGGGGGAATTTATTTGTGTGTGTGTCGAGAGAGGGAGGAGGGGAAAGGTGTTTTTCTACCACTCTTCTGCTGTTTTTCATGGCTTAGATGTGTGTGTTGGTCATAGTGATTTCTCAGCACTTTTAGTGTCATGTTTCAGGACTCTGAGGTGTGTGTGTACATAAAGACTGCCGTGTGACTTTCATCTTTCAGAAAGGGATACATCTACACCCGTGCCCCCCACCAAAGGGTCTTGCACCAGCCCCTCTCTTTAGGATAAGGTTACCCTCTAAATGCAGCTCCCACCGTCATGTTGAAATGGACACTTAAAGGAGTACTACACTTTTTTACAGCTTGATGTGTTAGATGATTCCTCATAATGTTTTTTGTTAACATGCTCACATGCCTCTGACTTCCATTGACTGTTAGCTTGTGGTGGCTAAGATTAGCTGAAGTGGCTGTTTTTTAAAGAACTGAACCATGGATTACAGTTCCTCTTGGCCCATAGACTACTTTCAGGGTGAAGAACCATCTAACGTCAAACTGGGACCTACTCCTTTTTAAAACACTGTTGGTCTGCTAAACCGCTATGATTTATCAAGCCGTAGAAATCAAGGAGTCTTCTGGTTTTGAAGCTTTCAGACCTTTGTGTCTTTAGTTTTTTGTTTTGTTGTCAAAAGCATTTGAAGATTCTCTTCTGATAATATCTCTCCTCAGAGTTTTGTTTGTGCTTGGTGCAGCTCCAGTTGGATTAGTCTACTGGAATAGAGTGAGACGGAGAGACGGGGCAGCTGGCACTGCTAGTCCCCTATAGGCCTCTTTTTTTCTAATTTGCTAAGACTTACTCTTGCCATTTGTTTATTCAGCGATTTGAAAGACTCTTTGTAACTGCAGCCCATCGTGTGGCAGTACATGTTGTACGGACGGATTTCTCCTCCGAACACCATCTCGGACAAAAGGACCCCAACTGCCGGACGCGGTGACTCAACTTTTCTTCAGTGTGTTTTCCCTTTCATGTGGAATAATGTTATGGTATCTCCCATCCATTAGCTAGACATGTGCCTGGAGGGACATACCATGTCATGTTTTTTTTTGTTGGGGGGGGGGGTCTTTGATGTGGTGTGGGTGTGTGAGGTATGGTATGGTCAACAACTCCCCTCTTCAATAGAATATTTCACCTAAGTGGTAGTTTTATTTAGGTTTGACGGATGTCAGTGGGGACTGTCTGCTGATTAGCTGACACAAGAGGTGGCAGAACAATGGCCCGTGACACGTCTGTTATTCTGCTAGTGAATACATACAGAATGTCAGGTCATTGGTTTCACACTCGTTCTAAGAAAGTATGCCACAGGATATTTCTTGTGTATATATTTCTTGTGTATATAGTTATTGTGTGCTGGTAGTTGGAAGGCCACGGTCACAACAGGAGGACGTAGAGTCTGAGAAACGTCAAGTAGTCTTGGGTCTCGCAGGTGGAAACACAATAGAATAGGCCTGTTTAGCCAACTCAACCAACTTGCATGACAACAGTGCTTTCCTGGGTTGTACTGTATCAATTGAGGCATCTTGGATGCTCTCCATATCTACTGTTTTTGTTTTGCAAAGACTCAACTAACCCCCATCCTCTCTTTCCTCCTCTGCAGAGAAGGTCCGTGAGATTCAGGAGAAACTTGAAGCCTTCATAGAAGCTCTTCACGAGGAGAAGTAGAGCACCAGGTATCTGCCTGTCAAGCATCTCACATGCTGCAGTACATAGACTATTAGTGAGCAGTGTTGTACAGAAATGTCTCTAATATAAATATATATGTGTAAGCATTTCACTGTGTACACCTGTTGTATTCGGCACATCCGACAAATATGATATGATTAGAATTTGATTTGAATACATATATACACATACAAATACATATACACTACCGTTTCAGCTGTTTCCAGCTACAATGGTCATTTACAACATTAACAATGTCTACACTGTATTTCTGAACAATTTGATGTTATTTTAATGGACAAAAAAATAGATTTTCTTTCAAAAACAAGGACATTTCTAAGTCACTCCAAACTTTTGAGTGTGTGTGTGTGATATAGATATACAGTAATTCATCTCACCATTTCTCCTTGGCAGAAACCAATGGATCACAGAAGCATTGTACTGATCAAAGAAGACTAATTCCTCTCTCTGTAAATGACTGAACCCCCCCCCCCCCAGTGACACCCAACTGTTGCTCCTAGTTTTTTTTCTGCAAGTGGAGTTTATGGGATGGAGCCCTTAACACTGAGGAGGATCAGGTTATCAGTGTTGCTGAGCAGATAGCACTTCCTCTGCTCAGAGTGGGCAACATGCTTTATAGGCCCATGATGAGTACACCAGACATGTCCTCTTCACACAGGAATCCAACTACTGTCTCCGGGCTTTTTTGCTCTGCATTTTTGGCAGAAAAGTAGAGACGAAGAGAGAAGGGGGAGGACAAGATTTAAGTTACACACCTCGTGACTGACTGGCGGATCGACCTCATGTCGACTTCCTCTCTCTCTCATTGCTACCTCGTTTCTAATAAATGAGGTGGTTGTAAAGGTTTTCTCTCTCACTGCCAACTTCCTTTCCTTTGTTTGGGAATGTCTTTAATCGGCTTGAGCACCTGTCAGAAGTTGTGTCCCAAATTGCACTGGTCAAAAGTAGTGCACTGTGGAGGGAGTAGGATGCCATTTGGGACGTAACCAGAATGTCTGCTGGTGACCAGGTGAGTCAGGTGGTGTGTGATGAAGGGTGGTGGGAACCACCCTCCTCTCTGTAGATTGACTAGCTGTAAATTAACGCCTGTTGGGTTGAAGCCATTCTCCTGCCTATTGTTAGCACTCGTTCCACTTAGGACTTAATGTGAATTCATTTCAGTTATCCCAGCGGCTAGCTTTAAGCCAGCTCTACACGTGCGTCACTAACCGTACAGGTACAGGCCTCAGTTATTAACCCTCACTTGCACAACAGTCAACCTCCTAAAACTAGAATATATGAACAGTGGATAGAATATTCCACACTAGTTGTAACAAAGATAATATAATATAGATTAGATTTCTTATTTCAGGCAAGCAGAGTTAATTTGAGAGTTATGTCTGCTATTGATAGGCAGCGCGCAATGCCCCACTATGTACCACTCTCTCTGCCCTACTGTGTGTGCACCTCATCATCACAAGGGTTTATATTATGGCATTTCATTTCACTGTTGGACGAAACGGCCTCTACTATCTTTGTTCTGGGTGAAGATCCAGTGTTGGACTAGAATCTAGTTCAACCTGCAGTGGATGGAACCACATTGTCCAATCACGTTGGGGGAAAGATGCTAGTTGTATTCAAACGTGGTGACAGAGCTGCACAGGCATCTTTGGGTTCTTGGTACATTCATTCCTTTCACTTTTTCTGCTTCTTCATGCTCCTCTGCCTCTGGGCAGGTCACACTGTCTGACTTGCTGGTCTTTACTGGTCTCTCCTGAGGGACCTTTTTCTCTCTCTGCTCTATTCCATCCATCCATGTTTTCTTTAGTTTTGATCCTCTCTCTTGCTCTTCTCTCAAGCCCTCTATCTTCTATACTTTCCATCTCCCATTTCACCCCCCCACTCTTTGTTCACGGCTCTAAAGAGTGGAATGAAATGGTGACTGGTATACTTAACCCCGGTCCTTCATATGTGTATATGGGTTAATACCGTACATGGTGTACATGTAAAGTTAATACCAATCATGAATCCGTTATTGCTTATGGGATGAATGTCAGAGTGTGATGCTCTTGTAACAAGATATCCATCGGTTGGTTCAACACCTACAGTTCTCTTTGATGTTATAGAATGTAATGTTTGCATGGTATACCCCATCAGATGTGCTTTATTTATTACAAATTTGATTGTTTAAGAAAGTGAAAATAAAATTGATGTTAATAAAAATGTAATTTTCCAAGAAGTTGTTTCCGTGTCGATGACGTTTGTCTTTTAAAATGTTTTTTATTTCACCTTTATTTAACAGGTAGGCCAGTTGAGAACAAGTTCTCACATACAACTGCGACCTGGTCAAGATAAAGCAAAGCAGTGTGACTAAAACAACACGGAGTTACACACGGGATAAACAAACGTACAGTCAATAACACAATAGAACAATCTGTATACAGTGTGTGCAAATGAAGTAAGGAGGTAAGGCAATTAATAGGCCAATAGTGGCGACGTAATTACAATTTAGCAATTAACACAAGTTATTTAACACTGATATATGTGCAGATGAGGATGTGCAAGTAGAAATACTGGTGTGCAAAAGAGCAGAAAAAAAATATGAGGATGAGGTAGGTAGTTGGTTGGGTGGGCTATTTACAGATGGACTATGTACAGCTGCAGTGGTCGATAAACTGCTCCTCCTACAGCTGACTTTAACGTTGGTGAGGGAGACACAAGTCTCCAACTAGAGCGATTTTTGCAATTCGTTCCAGTCATTGGCAGCAGAGAACTGGAAGGAAAGGTGGCCAAAGGAGGTGTTTGCTTTGGGGATGACCAGTGAAATATACCTGCTGGAGAGCATGCTACGGGTGGGTGTTGCTATGGTGACCAGTGAGCTGAGAGAAGGCGATGCTTTACCTAGCACAGACTACCTTATGTTACCACAGTCTTGTAGAATTGTGAAAGACTAAACAGACCGTTGCTGACAAAACGTTAAATGCAACGGGTGGTCGTCCTATAGCCTCTGATCACAGAACATCGGCCGTCATTTTCTGTTAATCTCACCGGCGATTCTACATGTTGAATCGCCACCGTTTATCAAAAACAAGCGGGTGATTTACTGTGCATGGCCGCCGATCCTGTTGGTCTGTCTTGTACTTTATTATTTTGTTTTCTTGCAGACAGTATCAATAAATGTATTTATAAAGCCCATTTTACATCAGCCGATGTCACAATGTGCTGTACAGAAACCCAGCCCAAAACCCCAAACAGCAAGCAACGCAGATGAAGAAGCACGGTGGCCAGGAAAAACCCCCTGGAACCTAGGAAGAAACCTAGAGAGGGGTGGCCAGTCCTCCTCTGGCTGCGCCGGGCGGAGACAACAACAGAACACGGCCAAGACGTCCAAACGTTCATAGATGACCCGCAGGGTCAGACAACGACTATCACAGTGGTTGTAGAGGGTGCAACAGGTCAGCACCTAAGGAGTAAATATAAGTTGGCTTTTCATAGCTGATCATTCAGAGTTAGAGACAGCAGGTGCGGTAGAGAGAGGGTCCAAAACACCAGGTCTGGCACAAGGTAGCACGTCCAGTGAACGGGTCAGGGTTCCATAGCTGCAGGCAGAACAGTTGAAACTGGAGCAGCAGCACGACCAGGCGGACCGGGGACAGCAAGGAGCCACCAGGCCAGGCAGTCCCGAGGCATGGACCCAAGGCCCAGGTCCTGTGGATGTAAACAAGAACCGGGAACTAGGGCCGCTGCAGGTGCTGGGTCAGGATCTGGGTACTTGTATGTTGACGTCTCCATTGATGTTGTTTAAGTTTTTGCAGACTTTTCTTAGCATATGTATAATCGTCGTGAATTGAATTATGGGGAGTTTCAGCCCCGGAGTGAACATAATTGTACACTCGCAAAGCATGCATTCTCCTCACCCATACTAATCCTCATACAGTTGTATAATTCCTCCATCAGGTTTGTTCTTTATTCTAAGACTGTCACGGTCGAGATGGATCGGAGGACCAAAATGCGTCGTGGTATGTGTTCATCATTAATTTTAATAAAGAAAACACTGAACACTGAAACCCTACACAAAAACAATATAACAACCGTGAAGCTAATGCGAACTGCGCTGAAACAATCAATCAACATAGACAATCACCCACAAACAAACAGTGCAACCCAGGCTACCTAAGTATGATTCTCAATCAGAGACAACTAATGACACCTGCCTCTGATTGAGAACCATACTAGGCCGAAACATAGAAATCCCCAAATCATAGAAAAACAAACATAGACTGCCACCCCAACTCACGCCCTGACCATACTAAATAATGACAAAACAAAGGAAATAAAGGTCAGAACGTGACAAAGACCATGAATAATGAAAAACTTCAGTAAAAAAAATAATGTTTTTTTAAAGATGGTCGCTTTTGTAGAGTAAATTAGTACCTTTCCTTAAATGTCCACACCATTTGCTTACAGTATCTGCCTCTCTTTAGAGATGTGTTTAGTGTGTGTTTGTTGCTCAAGCCTATATTGTCCTGAAACTACAGTACTCCAGGGTAATACCGAGCCAAATGCTGGTGTTACTAGCTCCAACAGAGCAGTAATACCTAGCTAAATGCTGGTGTTTCTAGCTCCAACAGAGCAGTAATACCTAGCTAAATGCTGGTGTTTCTAGCTCCAACAAAGCAGTAATACCTAGCTAAATGCTGGTGTTTCTAGCTCCAACAGAGCAGTAATACTGAGCTAAATGCTGGTGTTTCTAGCTCCAACAGAGCAGTAATACTGAGCTAAATGCTGGTGTTTCTAGCTCCAGCAGAGCAGTAATACCTAGCTAAATGCTGGTGTTTCTAGCTCCAACAGAGCAGTAATACTGAGCTAAATGCTGGTGTTTCTATGTATGTGAACATTACTCAAGTGTCCAGTTCTCAATGACTATGTACAAAGGGCAGCAGTCTCTAAGGAGCAGGACCAGGTGGTAGCCGGCTAGAACAGTGACTAAGGTTCAGGGCAGGGTACTGGGCAGAGGCCGGCTAGAACAGCGACTAAGGTTAAGGGCAGGGTACTGGGCGGAGGCCGGCTAGAACAGTGACTAAGGTTCAGGGCAGGGTACTGGACGGAGGCCGGCTAGAACAGTAACTAAGGTTCAGGGCAGGGTACTGGGCGGAGACCGGCTAGAACAGTGACTAAGGTTCAGGGCAGGGTACTGGGCAGAGGCCGGCTAGAACAGTGACTAAGGTTCAGGGCAGCTGAGCTGTAGTCAATGAACATCATTCTCACATAGATATTTCTCTTGTCCAGGTGGGATAGGGCAGTGTGCAGTGCGATGGCGATTCCGTGGTTCTGTGGGAGCGAAACTGTGAATTGTAGTGGGCCTAGGGTGTTGGGTAAGGTGGAGGTGATATAGTCCTTAACTAGCCTCTCAAAGCACTTCATGATTACAGAAGTGAGTGCTACAGGCGATAGTCATTTAGTTTAATTACCTTTTCTTTCTAGGGTACAGGAACAATGGACATATTGAAGCAGGTGCGGACATCAGACTGGGATATGGAGCGAATTGAATATGTCCGATAACACTCCAGCCAGCTGGTCTGCACATGCTTTATGGATGCGGCTTGGAATGCCGTCAAGGCCGGCAGCCTTGCGAGGGTTATCACATTAAATGACTTACTCACATCAACTACAGAGAACAAGAGCACACAGACCTTGTGAGCGTCCCTTTACAGTCTGGTGTCCCTGCCACATGCGTCTCGTGTCTGCGCCATTGATTTGCGACTACACTTTGTCCCGGCACTGTTGTTTTGCCTCTCTGATTACCTTACGGAGGTCGTAGCTGGTCTGTTTGTACACGTCCATGTTCCCACCGAGACAATATATACACTACATGACTAAACGTATGTGGACACCTGCTTGTAAAACATCTCATTCCAAAATCATGGGCATTAACATGGAGTTTGGTCCCCCCTTTGCTGCTAAAACAAGCTCCACTCTTCTGGGAAGGCTTTCCACTAGATGTTGCAACATAGCTTCAGGGACTTGCTTCCATTCAGCCACGGGCTTTAGTGAGGTCGGGCACTGATGTTGGTGGATTAGGCCCGCAGTCGACATTCCAATTCATCCCGAAGGTGTTCGAGGGGGCTGAGGTCAGGGCTCTGTGCAAGCCAGTCAAGTTCTTCCACATTGATCTTGAGAAACCATTTCTGTATGGACCTCGCTTTGTGCACGAAGACATTGTCATGCTGAAACAGGAAAGGGCCTTTCTAAAACTGTTGCCACAAAGTTGGAAGCACAGAATCGTCTTTCATGTCATTGTATGTTGTAGCATCGATTTCCCTTCACTGAAACTTAGGGGGCCTAGCCCTAACCATGAAAAACAGCCCCAGTACATTATTCCTCCTCCACCAAACTTCACAGTTGGCACTATGCACTGGGGCAGGTAGAGTTCTCCTGGCATCCGCCAAACCCAGATTTGTTGTCCGTCAGACTGCCAGATGGTGAAGCGTGATTCATCACTCCATAGAAAGCATTTCCACTGCTCCACAGTCCAATGGAGCCAAGCTTCACACCACTCCAGCCGACGCTTGGCATTGCACATCGTGATCTTAGCCTTGTGTGAGACTGCTTGGCCATGGAAACCCATTTCAAGAAGCTCCAGTCGAACAGTTTTTGTGCTGACGTTGCTTCCAGAGGCAGTTTGGAACTCTGTAGTGAGTGTTGCAACCGAGGACTGACGATTTTTACGCGCTTCAGCACTCCACGGTCCCGTTCTGTGAGCTTGTCTGGTCTAACACTTTGGTGCATCCTATGACGGTGCCACGTTGAAAGTCACTGAGCTCTTCTACTGCCAATGTTTGTCTATGGAGAATGGAGATAGAAACCACACATTTTAAGGGGTGTCCACATACAATTTTATTTGATTTATACATGCATAAGTATTTGTCACATGCGCCAAATCCACAGGTGCAGCCCTTACAGTTAAATGCTGACTTACAAGCCCTTAACCAACAATGCAGTTTTAAGAAAATAAATAAACAAAAGTAAGAACTAATGAAAGAGTAAAATAACAATTGCAAGGCTATATACACAGGGTACCGGTATAGAGTCAGTGTGCAGGGGCACTGGTTAGTTGAGGTAATATGTACATGTAGGTAGAGTTATTAAAGTGACTGCATAGATAATAACACAGAGTAGCAGCAGCGTAAAAGTAGGCGGGGGAATGCAAATAGTCTGGGTAGCCATTTGATTAGATGTTCAGGAGTCTTATGGCTTGGGGGTAGAAGCTGTTTAGAAGCCTCTTGGACCTAGACTTGGTGCTCCGGTTGCAATTGCAGAGAGAACAGTCTATGACTAGGGTGGCTGGAGTCTTTGACCATTTTTAGGGCCTTCCTCTGACACTGTCTGGTTTTGAGGTCCTGGATGGCAAGAAGATTGTCCCCAGTGATGTACTGGGCCGTACGCACTACCCTCTGTAGTGCCTTGCGGTCGGAGGCTGAGCAGTTGCCATACCAGGCGGTGATGCAACCCGTCAGGATGCTCTCGATGGTGCAGCTGTATAACCTTTTGAGGATCTGAGGACCCATGCCAAATCTTTTCAGTCTCCTGAGGGGGAATAGGTTTTGTCGTGCCCTCTTCACAACTGTCTTGGTGTGCTTGGACCATGTTAGTTTGTTGATGATGTGGACGCCAATGAACTTGAACCACTCAACCTGCTCCACTATAATCCCATCGATGAGAATGGGGGGATGCTCGGTCATCCTTTTCCTGTAGTCCATAATTATCTCCTTTGTCTTGATCACGTTGAGGGAGAGGTTGTTGTCCTTGCACCATACGGTCAGGTCTCTGACTTCCCAATAGGCTATCTCGTTATTGTTGGTGATCAGGCCTACCACTGTTGTGTCATCGGCCAACTTAATGATGGTGTTGGAGTTGTGCCTGGCCGTGCAGTCATGATCGAACAGGGAGTACAGGAGGGGAAAGGGCAGTGTGGAGTGCAAAAGGGCAGGTTGGAAAGGGCAGTGTGGAGTGCAATACTCACTCATACGTGAGTGTTACGGGTTGGTAGTAATTTAGGCAGGTTAGCTTAGTCTTCTTGGGCACAGGGACTATGGTGGTCTGCTTCAAACATGTTGGTATTACAGACTCAGACAGGGAGAGGTTGAAAATATTAGTGATGACACTTGCTAGTTGGTCAGAGAATGCTCAGAGTGCATGTCCTGGTAATCTGTCTGGCCCTGCGGCATTGTGAATATTGACCTGTTTAAAGGTCTTACTCACATCGGCTGTGGAGAGTGTGATCACACAGTCGTCCAGAACAGCTGGTGCTCTCATATGCATGTTTCAGTGTTGCTTGCATAGAAGTGATTTAGCTCATCTGGTAGGCTTGTGTCACTGGGCAGCTCTCGGCTGTGCTTCCCTTTGTAGTGTGTAGAAGTTTGCAAGCCCTGCCACATCTCAAAAGCTTCCGGGTTAGGGTCCCACTCCTTGAAAGTGTCAGTTCTACCCTTTAGCTCAGTGCGGATGTTGCCTGTAATCCATGGCTTCTGGTTGGGGTATGTATGTACAGTCACTGTGTCCACAACGTCATTGATGCACTTATTGATGAAGCCAGTGACTGATGTGGTGTACTCCTCAATACCATCGGAAGAATCCGGGAACAGGTATGTTCCCAAAACTCAGTGCTGGTGACCTGTCTAGTCTAGTGGAGGCCTTTGTTCCTGGTCTGGCCCAACAGCCTGCATGTCCTTGTATCTCTGGTCTCCTGGTCACTGGTGACTATGTTGCTCTGTCTGTATGCTACGTCTTGCTTGTCCTATGTTGCTATGTCTTGCTTGTTCTATGTTGCTATTGTCTATATTGTAATTGTTTTTAATAACCTGCCCAGGGACTGCGGTTGAAAATTAGCCGGTTGGCTAAAACCAGCACTTTTACTGAAATGTTGATTAATGTGCACTGTCCCTGTAAAAATAAAAATAAACTTAAACTGCCTACCTACCCCAAGTGTCTTTGCAACAGACACTCACAATGCTTAATATATCTTCTTTCCAAAATAGTCATCTTGTTCTCTTTTTTAATCTCCCCTCCCCTCACATGCACCCCTCCCCTCACATGCACCCCTCCCTTCCCTCACCACTCCTTCCCCTCACCTCCCCCCTCCCTCCCCTCACCCCTCCCTCCCTTCACACACACCCCTCCCTCCCTTGCCTTTTAGTGAAATAGGTCAGTCAGTGTGAGGGGTGGTTAGCACTACTGTGAATCAATCTTGAAAAAAGATACGATTTTGGGCAGTTTGGGTCGTGTTAGCATTTGTTTGCCAGGCTTGTTGGATAGGCAGACTTTATTCATTGTCTCGCTGTGTGCCTCCTGGGTTAGAGAGAGAAGTACGGAGAGGCTGAGGGAAAGGGTGGGAGACCCTGGGAACCCCAACACTGGTCCACCAGTGGAGGGGAGATCAGGCAAGAGGTGTAGCCTACAACAACTCGGCTATTGAGCAAACTGCCATCTACATTCAAGACTTAAATATTTTTTGTCAAATATTCTGTGGTTGGCCTCAGGTCATTAGGTGAATTGAAACATCACGTTTACCTTTTCAAATTCCATCAGAGGTCATCTTATTTATTGATTCACAGGGATTTTTTTTTTAAGTACACAGATGTCAATTGGCAAGTAAATCTGTAAATCATTTGCACCCTTCTGGCAAACTGACACAGTCTGTATCTTATCAGAGGGCTGTAGGCAACAGGTTTCCTTCTCCACTTTCAGCAACAAACCCTTGACTGTCCCCAGGGCCCAGTGCGCTTTCTGTGCGGGGTAGAAAAGATGTCACTATTGTGCTCATTATGTTGCGGACTGTGGGGTTCATTCCAATGCTGAATTGAGCCCATGGGGATTTCACCAAGTCACAGAGGTCAGCGACCCTCCACACACAAGTGACCCTCCACACACACACACACACACACACACACACACACACACACACACACACACACACACACACACACACACACACACACACACACACACACACACACACACACACACACACACACACACACACTATTCACACACACTATTCACACACACACATCTCGCATCCTCTCACCCACTGTCCTCAGATTCTGGGTGAGCTATAAATTACGATAAGTTCCTAGAGTTGATGACTGTATTGTAAGAGCAGTGCACGCGTGTGAATACTGAGGTGGTGGTGTGTGTGTGTGTGTGTGCATGTGTGTGTGATAATTTCATGTTGCCATGGAAAAACACATCACCACACAAACTCTTAAAGTAAGAGGAGAAAACGTGGCCTTGTCGTGGATGTGGTAGTGGGTTAGTATGGATAGAATTATGTCTGGCATTCATGGCAACCCAGGGTACAGCAGGTTAGATCTGGGCTCCGCTAGCTCATTCTTTAGGTCAGGGGTGGGCAACTCCAGTCCTCCAGGGCCTGAATTGGCGTCACACTTTTTCTCCATCCTTAGCAAACACAGCTGATTAATCAAATTGCATTCTAAACTGAAGATCATGATGAGGTGATTATTGGAGTCAGGTGTGGTCGTTGGGCCTGGGGCAAAACTGTGACACCTGTCAGGCCCTCGAGGACTGGAATTGCCCACCCCTGCTTTAGGTAAACAGCTCTGGTGGAGCTGTGTTGGCAGGCCTAGTGGTGGTGGGAGGTTAAGTTGCCACGTCCAGTCTGGGTTGCCAGGCCTAGTGGTGGCAGTGGGTTAGGTTGCCACGTCCAGTCTGGGTTGCCAGGCCTAGTGGTGGCAGTGGGTTAGGTTGCCACGTCCAGTCTGGGTTGCCAGGCCTAGTGGTGGCAGTGGGTTAGGTTGCCACGTCCAGTCTGGGTTGCCAGGCCTAGTGGTGGCAGTGGGTTAGGTTGCCACGTCCAGTCTGGGTTGCCAGGCCTAGTGGTGGCAGTGGGTTAGGTTGCCACGTCCAGTCTGGGTTGCCAAGCCTAGTTGTGGCAGTGGGTTAGGTTCCCAAGTCCAATCTGGGTTGCCAGGCCTAGTAGTGGCGGTGGGTTAGGTTGCCAAGTCCAGTCTGGGTTGCCAAGCCTAGTTGTGGCGGTGGGTTAGGTTGCCAATTCCAGTCTGGGTTGCCAGGATGGAAGTGTATCTATGTCCACAGTGGTGGAAGGGAGGCTGATCCCTCGCGGTAGAGTTGCTTTGACAGGAGGCCAACACTAAGGGCCCTCTTTTACTCTCTAAGTAGCATAGTGTGTCCACAGCAAAAAGGGGTCTGACGACATTACTTGACTGGCCAGAATGGTATCTTAGCTCTAAAACCTCAGGCCAACAGAATGACGGGCTCCTAGCTAGCCGAAGGGTTTCCTGACCAGCTTCTGTAACGTGGCAACGTTGACATGGGCGTTGAAGTGACAGCCTGGCTGGTAAAGTGATCAATGCCAAACAGTCTTTTTGTGTCCTTTTAGGAAATGCTGAGCTGATTTAGATGGACCTGATACTCTATATTAGATTTGTATTCTAACTGGACTATGGTGTTGTGTGTGTTTACCAGGAACTGTCATGCATAAGACCTAGACAACGGCATATCAGAGCTGTATGTGTCTTGAGAATTGAGAATTCTTCTACTTATTTCCCTCGGTTTGTGAATATCACTTTTCTGCATTTAGAATGTCTTTCTGTTGGTTATTGTACGTTTATGAATATGACTTCTGTGCATATTTTTTATAGTTACGAATCTACAATACTCACTTTATTCCCCTCCATTTCTGTGAAACTGTAAATGTCGTTTGAGAATGATTATTTATATCATTATTAATATCTGTTGTGTGTTTGACAAATACATGTCACTAACTGTGAATAATGTTGAACGTTGTTTTTGTCAGCCTTCCTAGAGCATTGAACTGGAATGTCTGTCTTACTTGGTCAAGGAGACAGAAGCAGCAAGAAAGCTATGTATCCACATACACACAGACAGCTCAAGAAAGCTATGTATCCACATACACACAGACAGCTCAAGAAAGCTATGTATCCACATACACACAGACAACTCAAGAAAGCTATGTATCCACATACACACAGACAACTCAAGAAAGCTATGTATCCACATACACACAGACAACTCAAGAAAGCTATGTATCCACATACACACAGACAACTCAAGAAAGCTATGTATCCACATACACACAGACAGCTCAAGAAAGCTATGTATCCACATACACACAGACAACTCAAGAAAGCTATGTATCCACATACACACAGACAACTCAAGAAAGCTATGTATCCACATACACACAGACAACTCAAGAAAGCTATGTATCCACATACACACAGACAGCTCAAGAAAGCTATGTATCCACATACACACAGACAGCTCAAGAAAGCTATGTATCCACATACACACAGACAGCTCAAGAAAGCTATGTATCCACATACACACAGACAGCTCAAGAAAGCTATGTATCCACATACACACAGACAGCTCAAGAAAGTGTTTATCCACATACCGTATACACAGACAGCTCTCAGACAGACCCATTTAAATTGGTCAAATACAAACAGGGTTGCAACCCTGTTTACCAAAATTACCAAGTTTTTGTGAAAACCTCTTTAGAGAATCCCTGACTATTACCTTCTGATTCCGGTAATCTTCCAATTGGGATTTCTGGACAACCTAGGAATTTTGGGGAAGTTACCAGAATTCTGCAATCCTACAGACAAATAAATATCAGATCTGATCCAATGTTGGATTAGAGCGTTTTGTGGAGACAATAAGGTCATGTCTCTCACGGAGTCAGAGGTGTGGACTCGTGGTGAACTGGCCCGTACTCCTGTACTGTCAGTTCCCTCTAAAAGGTCCAACTCCTGCCCTCTGCCCCCTCACCAGCCTCCACACGCCCCTTCTTAGACAAGGGCATCCCGGCGCATCCTCAAATATTGGGGCAGTGTCTTGGGGAGGCTGCTACCCTGCCTGTTGCGGTTGACAGTAGCGAGCCAAGAGCTTTGTCCCTATTTTCCAGCAAGGGTACATGGCCCCTTCGCCCCTCTAAGCAAGGGTAAACAAAGTGTGTGTGTCCATGTGTGTGTGTACACCCTTTGTGTGTGTGTGTGTATCCCTCATATCACTGATGTGGTGCTCAGAAATGTTTGCTCTGACAATACAGAGCAACTGTAGTCCCTGCCTCTCCCCTCATGTCACAGACACTGGCTGGCCGAGAGCTGAGAAGAGGCCCTTTATCTCAGAGATGTGGATCTTCCTTTAAGAAGAGGAAGGTAAATAATGCCAGGGCTTTAGTAGGTGTATAATGTGGTCTCGGTGCATGGGCTGACTGGGACTGTGTAAACAGACCCGTCCTCTGACCAGAGGGATGCAGCACGTTCCTGCACACTGACCAAAGAGATCTGACTGCGAAGAGATGTAAAGATCTGAAACACACACATTCTGGGCTTTCATCTGAAACACACACATTCTGGGCTTTCATCTGAAACACACACATTCTGGGCTTTCATCTGAAACACACACATTCTGGGCTTTCATCTGAAACACACACATTCTGGGCTTTCATCTGAAACAAACACATTCTGGGCTTTCATCTGAAACACACACATTCTGGGCTTTCATCTGAAACACACACATTCTGGGCTTTCATCTGAAACACACACATTCTGGGCTTTCATCTGAAACACACACATTCTGGGCTTTCATCTGAAACACACACATTCTGGGCTTTCATCTGAAACACATACATTCTGGGCTTTCATCTGAAACACACACATTCTGGGCTTTCATCTGAAACACACACATTCTGGGCTTTCATCTGAAACACACACATTCTGGGCTTTCATCTGAAACACATACAATAAAAGAGAGTGAGTTTTGTCTTTGTGTCGGTTCTGTTGATTAAGGAGAATCTGTGTGACTGTCACAGTAGGATTCTCTATCTACGACTGAAAGAGAGGTTTTGATGAATTCATACTCAAATAGACTAACATCACATTTTTAATAAATTCAAACTTAATGCATTTTTTTTGCATTAGTCTGGTAGATTCAGCAATACAATGTTTATATCCTTCCCAAAATTGTTCTGTAGTGGTCTCACTAAAGTGAAATTACTTTGGGCCAGACTACCGGGCACAGATTAGGGCTAGTCCTAGACTAAAATATATTTTCAAATGAGGTCCTCCATTGAAAGTGCTCCTTAGTCCAGGACTAGCCTTTATGTGACCAGGAAACATGCCCTGTGTTAAAGTGTTACTAGCTTCCATGCCAGCAGATGGGATGGGACTCCATCATAGACCTACAGCACTTTAGCTGTGTTTACACAGGAAGCCCAATTCTGATATTTTTTCCACTTATAGGTCTTTTGACCAATCTTTTTTTTGACAACTCTTTTTCAGAGCTAATCTGAATGGTCAAAAGACCAATTTATGAAGAAAAAAAAGATCAGATCAGGACTGCCTGTGTAAACACAGTCTTTGTCACCTGGTGATTCCACATGCTGAACACTGGGCCTGGGGGCCATTGACCTGGGTGGTTAAATGTCCATAGCCTCTGAGCATTGTTAGTGGAGAATTGTTGCTGTGTGTTTGTCAGGAATGTGTATTTTCCGGACTATCTTATCATGTTGATGCTGTGGAAAGACCGTCGTGAAGTACAATAAACTCATCAATCAATCAATTGGCGCCTTGCAATTAAATCTCGGTCTCCCTTTCAACCGTGCTGGCACGTATGCACGCACACACACACACACACACACGCACGCACGCACGCACGCACACACACACACACACACACACACACACACACACACACACACACACACACACACACACACACACACACACACACACACACACACACACACACACACACACACACACACACATATGGACACATTCATCATGTCTCCTACTGTCTCCAGATTAGCAGTCATCCTTTGAGAACATATCCACTGGTTTCATCCCTCTGCACACCCTGACCTCCATCGCAGTGTCAAGGTGGAGACAGTAGGAGAGTTCAATAGCTTTACCTGAAGGCCTCATTTCCCCTCTCGAAACTCCTATACCCCTCCCCCTGATCTCTCAACACACATCTCTGCTCGCCCTAGTGTGCTCCACGTCCGTCAAGATACCCCCCCCCCCCCACACACACACCTGACAGGCACACCATTCTGCTGAGGTCTTCAGGGACCAATTAAGAGAGTGTTTAACTGCCTCAGTCCATCCCACCCCTACCGACCCCTACCGACCCCCCCTGACACACAATCTTTGTGCTGAATGAGAACACACAGGAGTCTCAGAGCGAGACCCCAAGCATTTCCACCCTCCACGAGCACGAGCACACACACAAACACACAGAGAGATAGAGGTGAGGGGTAAGTTGGGGGCATAGGTGAATACAGTCCGGATTGGGGAGGGTCAGGACAGCTGTAGACTGGGGCTAACAGCAGCATCTCTGATACTCTGCAGACTACAGCCCATGACGATGGCGCTATATAGACTATGGTAAGACATTATTACAGGGTACAAGGAAACGAGGAACAATCAGTCAGTATAAAGCTACCGTTTCGGGTGGGTAAATTCTGTCGTAATGCTGAGGATGACGCTTTGTATTTATTGAGATTTAGATTTACACTACCATTCAAAAGTTTGCAGTCACTTAGAAATATAAAGCAATTTTTTTTGTCCATTAAAATGACCTTAAATTGATCAGAAATTTGTGCTGATTAAAGGCATAATAAAACGGGCCTTCTTTAGGCTAGTTGAGTGTCTAGTTTGAGAAACAGACACCTCACAAGTCCTCACCTGACAGCTTCATTAAATAGTACCCGCAAAACACCAATCTCGACATCAACAGTGAAGAGGCGACTTCGGCCTTCTAGGCAGAGTTGCAAAGAAAAAGCCACATCTCAGACTGGCCAATAAAAAAATACAAATAAAATAGGCAAAAGAACACAGACACTGGACAGAGGAACTCTGCCTAGAAGGCCAGCATCCTGGAGTCGCCTCTTCACTGTTGACGTCGACACTGGACAGAGGAACTCTGCCTAGAAGGCCAGCATCCTGGAGTCGCCTCTTCACTGTTGACGTCGACACTGGACAGAGGAACTCTGCCTAGAAGGCCAGCATCCTGGAGTCGCCTCTTCACTGTTGACGTCGACACTGGACAGAGGAACTCTGCCTAGAAGGCCAGCATCCTGGAGTCGCCTCTTCACTGTTGACGTCGACACTGGACAGAGGAACTCTGCCTAGAAGGCCAGCATCCTGGAGTCGCCTCTTCACTGTTGACGTCGACACTGGACAGAGGAACTCTGCCTAGAAGGCCAGCATCCTGGAGTCGCCTCTTCACTGTTGACGTCGACACTGGACAGAGGAACTCTGCCTAGAAGGCCAGCATCCTGGAGTCGCCTCTTCACTGTTGACGTCGACACTGGACAGAGGAACTCTGCCTAGAAGGCCAGCATCCTGGAGTCGCCTCTTCACTGTTGACGTCGACACTGGACAGAGGAACTCTGCCTAGAAGGCCAGCATCCTGGAGTCGCCTCTTCACTGTTGACGTCGACACTGGACAGAGGAACTCTGCATAGAAGGCCAGCATCCTGGAGTCGCCTCTTCACTGTTGACGTCGACACTGGACAGAGGAACTCTGCCTAGAAGGCCAGCATCCTGGAGTCGCCTCTTCACTGTTGACGTCGACACTGGACAGAGGAACTCTGCCTAGAAGGCCAGCATCCTGGAGTCGCCTCTTCACTGTTGACGTCGACACTGGACAGAGGAACTCTGCCTAGAAGGCCAGCATCCTGGAGTCGCCTCTTCACTGTTGACGTCGACACTGGACAGAGGAACTCTGCCTAGAAGGCCAGCATCCTGGAGTCGCCTCTTCACTGTTGACGTCGACACTGGACAGAGGAACTCTGCCTAGAAGGCCAGCATCCTGGAGTCGCCTCTTCACTGTTGACGTCGACACTGGACAGAGGAACTCTGCCTAGAAGGCCAGCATCCTGGAGTCGCCTCTTCACTGTTGACGTCGACACTGGACAGAGGAACTCTGCCTAGAAGGCCAGCATCCTGGAGTCGCCTCTTCACTGTTGACGTCGACACTGGACAGAGGAACTCTGCCTAGAAGGCCAGCATCCTGGAGTCGCCTCTTCACTGTTGACGTCGACACTGGACAGAGGAACTCTGCCTAGAAGGCCAGCATCCTGGAGTCGCCTCTTCACTGTTGATGTCGACACTGGACAGAGGAACTCTGCCTAGAAGGCCAGCATCCTGGAGTCGCCTCTTCACTGTTGACGTCGACACTGGACAGAGGAACTCTGCCTAGAAGGCCAGCATCCTGGAGTCGCCTCTTCACTGTTGACGTCGACACTGGACAGAGGAACTCTGCCTAGAAGGCCAGCATCCTGGAGTCGCCTCTTCACTGTTGACGTCGACACTGGACAGAGGAACTCTGCCTAGAAGGCCAGCATCCTGGAGTCGCCTCTTCACTGTTGACGTCGACACTGGACAGAGGAACTCTGCCAAGAAGGCCAGCATCCTGGAGTCGCCTCTTCACTGTTGACGTCGAGACTGGTGTTTTGTGGGTACTAATTAATGAAGCTGCCAGTTGAGGACTTGTGAGGTGTCTGTTTCTCAAACTAGACACTCTAGTGTACTTGTCCTCTTGCTCAGTTGTGCACCGGGGCATCCCACTCTTTCTATTCTGGTTAGAGCCAGTTTGCGCTGTTCTGTGAAGGGAGTAGTACACAGCGTTGTACAAGATCTTCAGGTTCTTGTCAATTTCTCACATGGAATAGCCTTCATTTCAGAACAAGAATAGACTGACGAGTTCCAGAAGAAAGTGCTTTGTTTCTGGCCATTTTGAGCCTGTAATCGAACCCACAAATGCTGATACTTCTGATACTCAACTAGTCTAAAGAAGGCCAGCTTTATTCCTTCTTTAATCAGAACAACAGTTTTCAGCTGTGCTAACATAATTGCAAAATGGTTTTCTAATGATCAATTAGCCGTTTAAAATAATTAACATGGATTAGCTAACACAACGTGCCATCGGAACACAGAAGTGATGGTTGCTGATAATGGGCCTCTGTACACCTATGTAGGTATTCCATTAAAAAAATCTTCCCTTTCCAGCTACAATAGCCATTTACAACATTAACAATGTCTACACTGTATTTCTGATCAATTTTATGTTATTTTAATGGACAAAAAAATAAGCTTTTCTTTCAAAAACAAGGTCATTTCTATGTGACCCCAAACTTTGGAACGGTGGTGAGTACCTCTTTAAAAATGTCTGCTCACCATTAACCACTTGTTTCTTACTTCTGAAATGTTTATCTGGATCGTTCCATCACTGTGTGCTATAGCTTCCGGTTCCCTGTTGGTCAGTGTATCGGGACATCAAAGCTCCCAGCTCAGTGGTTTAGACATAGGAGGATAAGACTACTGAGGCCAGACAACAAAACTAAGTCCAACCTGAAAGAGCAGAGAGGGCCCAGTAATATGGGATCATCCCTGCTGTAATACCGCCTCCCCCTACCCGCCCCCACAGCCGGGCCGGTGGCCATTCTCTGACCACGTCTCCACGTCGACCCTGCTCTAACACCCCCGTCCTCTCCTCACCACAGAGTCCGGAGCCCTTTGCCCTTTTTCATCCTCCCATATTCTAATCTGCTGGATTAGGCCCAGGGCTGCTTTGTCTCTGGACGTGTCCAAACATGGTGGGGTGGTCAGAGGTCACGCTGGCCACTGACCTTGGTCCTTGGTGGCCCCACGGTGGTCCCCCGGTTGAGATGGCGTCAGGGCATAGCGGGGCGATAGCAGGGACCAGGTGCCTCATAGCGGGGCCTCTCTCAGTGGCAGTTCCAGTCTGTGATCAGTTCAGAGGCTGGTCTGGGCCCGGCTGGCTTTGTCCAGTTGCCCTCTCAAAGACCTGGCGCTGAATGGGAAGGCAGGGAGCGGTCATCGATAGCTCCTCCTCGCCCGTCCACTCTGTTCTGCTCCAGTCCGCTCTGCAAAGGATGCTATCCACGGGTGCTAGTTGTTATAGCAACTATGGACAAAATGTACTTATCCATCAGCAAAATATCATTCTATATCATTCTTATGACGGAAGGTAAATCAAAATGGGTTCATATTGGATGTACAGTTTGTAGAGGACGTAAATATATCCCCCAACAAATACCAGTGGTCCATCACTGTCCTTATACAGAAGCTTTTTAAGAGGTGTCCTAATTGAGTTTGCACTCTGCTATGTAAGGAGTCCCCAACTTCCTTCACTCTCCAGACATGTACTCCGTCTGTTGATACAGAACTCACGTAGGGCTGATAAACGCACAGGGCCAAGTCATTTGAGCACAGCCGCTAATGTCTTGAGCCTCCCTTCAGAGAGCTAGCCTAAAGACGCTAACTCTATTAGAGATGCATGTTCCACAGCGTCTGGTAATTTCATCAAGTGTCCCGTGCTAACTTAAACGTACTAATCACATTTCAGTCTAACGAATAGCAATCACTGAAGCTGCCAAGAGAGATACATTAGTCAGTGGGCAGGCAGTTAAAAGAACAACCTGTTTTTGCACACATTCAACTGGAAACGTTAGGATGAAACCTACTTTTCCTGTTGACCATAACATTCTGTGTTGGAGGTTATCTTTGTGGCTGATATTTGTGGAGCACTCTTTGAGTAATAGGATATTTGGTGCTGGATATGAAGATGAATTAGTTTTGCTTATTGTCTGTCTGGTCAGGAGTCCTTACTACAGAGCATTGCACTTTTTGTGGCTCTGTTATCTTAACTGTTGACTGCAGGTTAAAATAACCATCTTTTCAAATTGATCTGATGTCTCTCAGTCAATCAACAACCTTTTCCCCAAATACAGTACATCTGATGCCTTCCTGGAATGCACACACAAACGTAGATTCCTGGTAATGCTCTTCATTACCCTAATGAGATGGCATCTTCCCCTCTAAATACCACCAGAAACCCATTCCAGTAAGTTTGACCCAAAATGGCTGACGTTGCACTGAATCTGAGAAGGAAGAGTCCAACTGTAGCTCAGTGTGTCTCCTCTATTGAAGCAGACTGCCCAGCATCTTGGCTCTACGGAGGATGTGCGAGGACCCAGAAGCCTGGTCTCTGGCACTTTACAGGCTAATGGGACCTGGCAATGGAGGCTCTTTACTTCTCTCTCCGCCCACACAACCAAGAGGAGCAATTAAATGCAATTGGAGCCTGGGACTGGGGGCCCTTAGGAGGCCCGGAGCCGGGCCTTTAATCATCAGGTGACCTAGTTGCCTGATAAATGGCCATGGGAAGGGAAACTGGTCGCCGGTCATTAATCTACAGTCAGAACAGGACAACTGCACACGGCCATCTTGGCATTAATTGCCCACTTATTTTAGCACGAGATGGAGATTAATGTTGCTCAGTTGATTCATAATCTGTCTCTCTGAGGTTCACATACAGAGAAATACACATAGGGAGGAGGAGAGAGATGAAAGGGGATGAGAGGGGGATGAGGAGGAGTCTAGAGGGTGCCTCTAGGGATCCAAGGCTTTCCTCATCTCAAAGTTGTGAAAATATGGGCCAGGGCACCGTGTGAGGAATGGAATCGGAATCCAGCAGAAGGCTTTTGATGGTGTCTGTGACTGCACATTTGAAACTCTTCCCTTTTCAGGTTTTCCTCATAACCTATTGTTTATGTGGCAATACATATTGTGTTGGGAAGATTGCATAATTTGTATCTGATGATTACTTAATGATTGGTATGTATCATGTATGTCCGTCTAGTTATTCATGTATAATGTCTAACTGACCTGCACTTCTCTCTTTCTCCCCATGTCTCTGTCTGTGTTATGGGCAGTCCAATCAAGGTTAAGAATGTCTGAGGTGAGGCGTACTCAGTCTTCCAGTCGGCTGGCCGGCTGATGGATGGATGGAGGCAGCAAGGCACAGACCTGATAACAGCCGTATCTCGACAGCGGCTTCCTCCCAATGTTTGAGCCCAGTCAAACACTGTCTGTCGGCAGGGACAGATGGATGGATGGGAGAGTGATTGATGAGGGGACTGAGGGGGAAAGATGAAACCCGTCCTTGTCACACTCATCATGCAAGCCTCTTCCATCCTCTCCTACACTACCCCTCTATCCCCTCTATCACTCTACACCCTCTATCGCTCAACACCCTCTATCCCCTCTCCCCCTTCTACCCCCTCTTACCACTATAACCCCCTCTACCACCTCTATCCCCTCTAATGCAACTTACCCCTCTCACCCTCTACCCCCCTCTATCCTCTACCCCCTCTACCCCCTCTCTCTCCCTCTACCTATCTTCTACCCTCTACCCTCTCCCCTTCTACCCCCTCTATCCACTCCCCCTCTACCCTCTATCCTCTACCTCCTCTATTCTCTCCCCCTCTATCCTAAACCACTTTACCCCTCTCACCCTCTACCCCCTCTCTCTCCCTCTACCCCCTCTATCTTCTTCCCCTCTATCCCCTTCCCCTCTAACCCCTCTCCCCTCTCCCCTCTCCCCCTCTCTCCCCTCTATCCCCTCTCCCCTCTATCCCCTCTATCCCCTTCCCCTCTAACCCCTCTCCCCCTCTATCCCCTCTATCCCCTTCCCCTCTAACCCCTCTCCCCTCTCCCCTCTATCCCCTCTCCCCCTCTCCCCTCTATCCCTTCTCCCCTCTCCCCTCTATCCCCTTCCCCTCTAACCCCTCTCCCCCTCTATCCCCTCTATCCCCTTCCCCTCTAACCCCTCTCCCCTCTCCCCTCTTTCCCCTTCCCCTCTAACCCCTCTCCCCTCTCCCCTCTCCCCTCTATCCCCTCTCCCCCTCTATCCCCTCTAACCCCTCTCCCCTCTCCCCTCTATCCCTTCTCCCCCTCTATCCCCTCTATCCCCTCTATCCCCTCTCCCCTCTATCCCCTCTCCCCTCTATCCCTTCTCCCCCTCTATCCCCTCTATCCCCTCTATCCCCTCTATCCCCTCTAACCCCTCTCCCCTCTCCCCTCTATCCCCTCTATCCCCTCTATCCCCTCTAACCCCTCTCCCCTCTCCCCTCTCCCCTCTATCCCCTCTATCCCCTCTATCCCCTCTAACCCCTCTCCCCTCTCCCCTCTCCCCTCTATCCCCTCTCCCCCTCTATCCCCTCTAACCCCTCTCCCCTCTCCCCTCTATCCCTTCTCCCCCTCTATCCCCTCTATCCCCTCTATCCCCTCTCTATCCCCTCTATATCCTCTATCCGTTTATCCTCGGTCTTCTGTACCCCTTCTACTCTATAGGATATGTTTAATACAGAAAGGGACAATTTAGAACCTTGCTTATCTTCTACTTACACCAAAGAACCACTTCATAACCCCATACCTCAGGGCAGCCTCATCAGCCTCCTCTTCACCCTATAGACACCACAGCCCCATCCACAGCCCCATCCACAGCCCCATCCACAGCCCTCACCATACTTCTCTTACCAGCCCACTGAGGAGAGTATGAGGCCCCTGATCCGAGGTGTCATCTGGAACAACAAACAGCCAGGGAAGATGCCCAGCCCACCACAGCTGACCCATTACACTGAGATAAGATTAGATACACACCACTGCTCTGGACGTCTGGGCTGGGATGGTTCTCCTACAGTATGTGGGTGACTGGGCCATGTATGGATACTGGTGTAAAGAGAGACTCAAGACTCTGATGGATTGTCTGCTCATTTGTTAGTGCTGCGTGTCTTGTGGAGTTACATAGAGGTTTAAAGAAGACAATGAGTTTAAGGAGTATGACAATATCTTTTTGGGGATGATTTGGGGACTTGAAACGTAATACTATCTAATTGGGACTTTTATATGGATGGATTTGATCAATCGGAAGAATATGATGAATACTGGATCCATATTCTTACTTGATATGTAATTCCACCTCATTGTGATTTTTCACACATATTTCCAGTCTGGATGCAGCTGCTGTTGAGTGTGATTTTACTGCCTGAGCTCTAGAGAGCAGCTGGTGTGTGACCTGTCGTGTCCCCATCGGTCAGCACTCAGCAGTCCAGGCCCTAGTTAGCCTCTGCTGAATACAACCTGATTCCTCTACTCTCCACAGGAGCACCAGGTCAGGGTCAGAGCCCAGTGTCAACAACCCAGGAGCGGACTCCACACCAGCTTGTGCACCCCTGCTCCCTTTCCAGCGGTTCGCATGCCTAGCTTGCATCCTGCTGTGAGGAGGGCCATAGTAGCTGGTTAGCTACCACTGACAAAAGGCCCTCGAGGGCGAGTGGTCAAGACGAGGGGGGCTAGAGTGAGTGAAAGCGAGGGGTTCGGGGTACACCGGTGGCTCGGGCTAATGAGGGTTGCCGGCCTGGCGGCCACTAGTCTCACATTGCCATACCTCCAAAATCACATTTTAAGTCAGGCCTCCCTTGAATGTCTGGAGAATGTTGTATTGCAGAAACAATTTTTATGGTCCGCTAGCTCCCATTTGGTCCGCTAGATGTTACATTTCAAGAACCCTCTTTCACATGCCCGTTAAGTGTTACGTATTATGTTCGTCACTGTTTTCAGACCGGGAAGGACATATTTTGCAGAAAATTGTTCTGTATGCTAGTTTGCAATATTGCAGAAAATTTAAGAAAACGGAATTCTGTTTTATCAGAAGTTGATGCCCTATACACAAAATCGACATAGAGTACCAGTCAAAAGTTTGGACAGACCTTCTCATTCCAGGGTTTTTCTTTATTTTTGACTATTTTCTACTTTGAAGAATAATAGTGAAAACATCAAAACTATGAAATAACACACATGGAATCATGTAGTAACCAAAAAAGTCTTAAACAAATCAAAATATATTTTTGATTTTAGATTCTTCAAAGTATCCACCCTTTTTGTCTTAATGACAGATTTGTACACTCTTGGCATTCTCTCAACCAGCTTCATGAGGTAGTCACCGGAATGCATTTCAAATAACAGGTGTGCCTTGTTAAAACTTCTTATGGCTGGGGGGCAGCATTGAGTAGCTTGGATGAATAAGGTGCCCAGAGTAAACTGCCTGCTACTCAGGCCCAGAAGCTAAGATATGCATATTATTAGTAGATTTGGATAGAAAACACTGAAGTTTCCAAAAAAAATCCAACCAGGAAGTGGGAAATCTGAAGTTTGTAGGTTTTCAAGTCTTTGCCTATCCAATATTCAGTGTAAAATTTGGTCCGATTGCACTTCCTATGGCTTCCACTAGATGTCAACAGTCTTTAGAACCTTGTTTCAGGCTTCTACTGTGAAGGGGGAGCGAATAAGAGCTGTTTGACTAAGGGGTCTGGCAGAATGCCATGAGGTCAGTCTCGTGCGTGGCCGTGAGCACGAGCTCTGTTCCTTTTCATTTCTAAAGACAAAGGAATTGTCCGGTTGGAATATTATTGAAGATGTATGATAAAAATATCCTAAAGATTGATTCTATACATCGTTTGACATGTTTCTACAAACTGTAATGGAATTGTCGTCTGAACTAAGTGCCTGTGAATTTGGATTTGTGAACTAAACGCGCAAACACAAAAGAGGTATTTGGACATAAATTATGGACTTTATTGAACAAAACAAATATTTATTGTGGAACTGGGATTCCTGGGAGTGCATTCCGATAAAGATCATCAAAGGTAAGTTAATATTTTTAATGCTATTTCTGGCTCCACAACATGGCGGGTATCTGTATGGCTTGTTTTAGTCTCTGAGCACTCAGATTATTCCATGGTGTACTTTCGCTGTAAAGCTTTTTTGAAATCTGACACAGCGGTTGCATTAAGGAGAAGTATATCTTTAAAGTTAATTTGTCTAATTTCTTTCCTTCTTAATGCGTTTGAGCCAATCAGTTGTGTTGTGACAAGGTAGTGGTGATATACAGAAGATGGCCCTATTTGGTAAAAGACCAAGCCCATATTATGGCAAGAACAGCTCAAATAAGCAAAGAGAAACAACAGTTCATCATTACTTTAAGACGTGAAGGTCAGTCAATGTGGAACATTTCAAAAATGTTTAAAGTTTCTTCAAGTGCAGTCGCAAAAACCATCAAGCACTATAATGAAACTGGCTCTCATGAGGACCGCCACAGGAAAAGAAGACCTGCTGCAGAGGATAAGTTCATTAGAGTTACCAGCCTCAGAAATTGCAGCCCAAATAAATGCTTCACAGAGTTCAAGTAATAGACACATTTCAACATCAACTGTTCAGATGAGACTGCGTGTATTAGGCCTTCATGGTTGAATTGCTGCAAAGAAACCACTACTAAAGGACACTAATAAGAAGAATATACTTTTTGGGGACAAGAAACATGAGCAATGGACATTAGACCTGTGGAAATCTGTACTTTGGTCTGATGAGTCCAAATTAGATTTTTGATCCAACTACCGTGTCTTTGTGAGACGCAGAGTAGGTGAACGGATGATCTCTGCATGTGTGGTTCCCACCATCAAGCATGGAGGAGGAGGTGTGATGGTGTGGAGGTGCTTTTCTGGTGAACTTGTCTGTGAGTTGTTTAGAATTCAAGGCATACTTAACCAGCATGGCTACCACAGCATTCTGCAGCGATATGCCATACCATCTGGTTTGCGTTTAGTGGTAGAATCATTCGTTTTTCAACAGGACAATTACCCAACACACCTTCAGGGTGTTTAAGGGCTATTTTACCAAGAAGGAGAGTGATGAGGTGCTGCTTCAGATGACCTGGCCTCCACAATCACACGATCTCAACCCAGTTGAGATGGTTTGGGATGAGTTGGACCGCAGAGTGAAGGAAAAGCAACCAACAAGTACTCAGCACATGTGGGAACTCCTTCAAGACTGGTGGAAAAGCTTTCTTCGTGAAGCTGGTTGAGAGAATGCCAAGAATGTGGAATGCTGTCAACAAGGAAAGGGGTGGTTACTTTGAAGAATCTAAAATCTAAAATATATTTTGATTTGTTTAACACTTTTTTGGTTACTACATGATTCCATATGTGTTATTTCATAGTTTTGATGTCTTCTTATTCTACAATGTAGAAAACAGTAAACATAAAGAAAAACCCTTGAATGTGTAGGTCCAAACTTTTGACTGGTACTGTATATCAACATATTTTGATGGGGTTTGAAGCTGAGATTTCCCGGTCATTCTCACGCACTGTTGCAACAACGACACTTCAGCGCTATTGGAGTTCCGCCAAAGAAAGGCATTTGATTGGTTTGACGTGTTGCGAGTCGTCACTGATTTACACCGTGTCATCCCCCCTATATAGCTATTTTTCTGCCATGAAATTCCCCAGGCTTCCTGTTTTAGGGAAACATGGTCCTTGACGAGGCTAGGCTAGGCTAGGCGGACAAAATAATGCAGGGCCCATCAATGGTTGAGCACACAGGCACATAATAATGTTTTTGCAGGGGCCTTTCTGGGGGCCAATCCAGCACTCTCAGGGCCCATCTGGACTGAATAAGCTGTCCTGAGATGCTATTGAGAACATCAGTTTTCATTTAATGTGTCTTTAGAAGGCCCTCTCTGTGTTCGTACAGAGTAGTGCCATACAGATGGCTGTTGGAATCTGCATGAATAACAAATGCTTCAGATTGGAGATAGTTGTGTATCCTCTGGTCATGGTTGTTTCAGGGAGTCTCTGTCTTGAGGATTGTGGTAACTGGCATCGACCGAAATACTACATACAGGGCCTTCAGAAAGTATTCATACCCCTTGACTTATTCCATATTTTGTTGTGTTACAGCCTGAATTAAAAATTGATCAAATATGAACAAAAGTCTCACTCAGCTACACACAAATAATAATGAAGTGAAAACATATTTCTATATATTTTTTCAAATGTATTGACAATTAAATACAAAAATATCTAATTTACACAAGTATTCACACCCCTGAGTCAATACAGAAACACCCGATGGCAGTGATTGCAGCTGCGAGTCTCTCTGGGTAAGTCTCGAAGAGATTTGCATACCTGGATTTTACAATATTTTCACATTTTTATTTTTTAAGTTCTTTAAGCTCTGTCAAGTTGGTTAATGATCATTGTTAGACAGACTATTTCAAGTCTTGCCATAGATGTTCAAGCCAATTTAAGTCAAAAATGTAACTAGGCCACTCAGAAACATTCAATGTCTTCTTGGTAAGCAACTCCAGTGCATTTTGTCCTTGTGTTTTAGGTTATTGTCTTGCTGAAAAGTGAATTTAACTCCCAGTGTCTGTTGGAAAGCAGACTGAACCATGTTTTCCTCTAGAATTTAGCTCAATTCTGTTTCTTTTTATACAACAAACAAAAAAACTCCCTAATCCTTGCTGATGACAAGCATACCCATAACATGATGTAGTCACCACCTTGCTTGAAAATATGAAGAGTGGTACTCAATGATGTGTTGTTGGATTTGCCCCAAACATAACACTTTCAATTCTGGACATAAAGTTAATTTATTTTCCAAATGTTTTGCAGTTTTATTTTAGTGTCTTATCGCAAACAGGAATTATGTTTTGGAATATTTATTTTTATTCTTTACAGGCTTCCTTCTTTTCACTATGTCGTTTAATGTGGAGTAACTACAATGTTGTTAATCCATTCACAGTTTCCTTCCTTTCCGGCAACGAAGTTAGGAAGGACACCTGCATTTTTGTAGTGACTGGGTGTATTTACACACCATCAAAAGTCCAATGAATAATTTCACCATGCTCAAATGGATATTCAATGTATTTTTATTTTTACCCATCTACCAATAGGTGCCCTTCTTTGCGAGGTGTTGGAAAACCTTCCTGGTCTTTGTGGTTGAATCTTTGTTTGAAATTCACTGCTTGACTGAGGGACCTTACAGATAATTATATGTGTGGGGTACAGAGATGAGGTAGTCATTCAACAATCATGTTAAACACTATTATCAAATCAAATCAAATCAAATTGTATTTGTCACATACACATGGTTAGCAGATGTTAGTGCGCGTGTAGCGAAATGCTTGTGCTTCTAGTTCCGACAATGCAGTAATAACCAACAAGTAATCTAGCTAACAATTCCAAAACTACTACCTTATAGACACAAGTGTAAGGGGATAAAGAATATGTACATAAAGATATATGAATGAGTGATGGTACAGAGCGGCATAGGCAAGATACAGTAGATGGTATTGAGTGCAGTATATACATATGAGATGAGTATGTAAACAAAGTGGCATAGTTAAAGTGGCTAGTGATACATGTATTACATAAAGATGCAGTAGATGATATAGAGTACAGTATATACGTATATATATGAGATGAATAATGTAGGGTATGTAAACATTATATTAGGTAGCATTGTTTAAAGTGGCTAGTGATATATTTTACATCATTTCCCATCAATTCCCATTATTAAAGTGGCTGGAGTTGAGTCAGTGTGTTGGCAGCAGCCACTCAATGTTAGTGGTGGCTGTTTAACAGTCTGATGGCCTTGAGATAGAAGCTGTTTTTCAGTCTCTCGGTCCCAGCTTTGATGCACCTGTACTGACCTTGCCTTCTGGATGATAGCGGGGTGAACAGGCAGTGGCTCGGGTGGTTGTTGTCCTTGATGATCTTTATGGCCTTCCTGTGACATCGGGTGGTGTAGGTGTCCTGGAGGGCAGGTAGTTTGCCCCCGGTGATGCGTTGTGCAGACCTCACTACCCTCTGGAGAGCCTTACGGTTGTGGGCGGAGCAGTTGCCGTACCAGGCGGTGATACAGCCCGACAGGATGCTCTCGATTGTGCATCTGTAGAAGTTTGTGAGTGCTTTTGGTGACAAGCCAAATTTCTTCAGCCTCCTGAGGTTGAAGAGGCCCTGCTGCGCCTTCTTCACGATGCTGTCTATGTGGGTGGACCAATTCAGTTTGTCTGTGATGTGTACGCCGAGGAACTTAAAACTTACTACCCTCTCCACTACTGTTCCATCGATGTGGATAGGGGGGTGTTCCCTCTGCTGTTTCCTGAAGTCCACAATCATCTCCTTAGTTTTGCTGACGTTGAGTGTGAGGTTATTTTCCTGACACCACACTCCGAGGGCCCTCACCTCCTCCCTGTAGGCCGCCTCGTCGTTGTTGGTAATCAAGCCTACCACTGTCCGCAAACTTGATGATAGAGTTGGAGGCGTGCATGGCCACGCAGTCGTGGGTGAACAGGGAGTACAGGAGAGGGCTCAGAACGCACCCAGAACGCACCCTTGTGGGGCCCCAGTGTTGAGGATCAGCGGGGTGTAGATGTTGTTGCCTACCCTCACCACCTGGGGGCGGCCCGTCAGGAAGTCCAGTACCCAGTTGCACAGGGCGGGGTCGAGATCCAGGGTCTCGAGCTTGGTGACGAGCTTGGAGGGCACTATGGTGTTAAATGCCGAGCTGTAGTCGATGAACTGTAGTCTCACATAGGTATTCCTCTTGTCCAGATGGGTTAGGGCAGTGTGCAGTGTGGTTGAGATTGCATCGTCTGTGGACCTATTTGGGCGGTAAGCAAATTGGAGTGGGTCTAGGGTGTCAGGTAGGGTGGAGGTGATATGGTCCTTGACTAGTTTCTCAAAGCACTTCATGATGACGGAAGTGAGTGCTACGGGCGGTAGTCGTTTAGCTCAGTTACCTTAGCTTTCTTGGGAACAGGAACAATGGTGGCCCTCTTGAAGCATGTGGGAACAACAGACTGGGATAGGGATTGATTGAATATGTCCGTAAACACACCAGCCAGCTGTTCTGCGCATGCTCTGAGGGCGCGGCTGGGGATGCCGTCTGGGCCTGCAGCCTTGCGAGGGTTGACACGTTTAAATGTTTTCCTCACGTCGGCTGCAGTGTCAGTGGCACTGTATTGTCCTCAAAGCGGGCAAAAAAGTTACTTAGTCTGCCTGGGAGCAAGACATCCTGGTCCGTGACGGTGCTGGTTTTCTTTTTGTAATCCGTGATTGACAGTAGACCCTGCCACATACCTCTTGTGTCTGCGCCGTTGAATTGAGATTCTACTTTGTCTCTATACTGACGCTTAGCTTGTTTGATTGCCTTGCGGAGGGAATGGGAGGGACACATTCTTATTGCACACAGAATGAGTCCATGCAACTCATTATGTGAGTTGCACATTTTTACTCCTGAACTTATTTAGGCTTGCCATAACATGTGTTTGAGTGTTTGAGATCAATTGACACTCTTTACCATGGCACTTTGAGATTTATTTTAAACTGCAAAACCCTTACGCACCACTGCACTTTGTGTACCAGGGTTGGCTGGCCTTCTCTAGTCACTCGTAGGCTCAGTCACTGGTATACTTTTATTTACAAAGCCATTTTGGGTTTACTACCTTTATATTTGTGCATTTTTATTGTTCAGAAATGTGGTGGGTACTCTCTTCGTTCGCTGGACTTTATCCTGCTAACTGTTCCAAATATCCAAACTTAATTTGGTAAAAGGGCTTTTATGTACTCTGCGGAACACCTTACAAAATACTTTTAAACTGGAAGAACTTGTCCCGATTGGTGTTTTTAAATCACTGATGAAGGATTTTGAGTCTGATTCCCTGACCTGTCAATGTTTTTAATTCGCTGTTTTATACTCTTGTGAATTCAATGGTTTTTACTAGATTACTTGTAGTTTTTCATGTTGTCTGTCTGTATTTTTTTTGTAATGACTTGGTGCTGCCTATCTTGGCCAGGGCGCTCTTGAAAAAGAGATTTTAATCTCAATGAGCCCTTCCTGGTTAAATAAAATAAAAACAAAGGGGTTGAATTCTTAGTGACTCAAGACATTTCACCATTTCATTTTTTATGAATTTGTAAAAATGTCTGAAAACAGGTCAGTGACACATCTAAATTTAATCAATTTTAAATTCAGGTTTTAACCCAATTTTTTGGGGGAAAAGGTCAAGGGGTGTGAATACTTTCTGAAGGCACTGTACATTTATACCACATATAACAATAACATAAACATTTACCAATAGTCAGTATAACACGAACTAGACTCTTTGGACTATACATAAAGAAATGAACTACATAACACTGCAAAATATGATTTTGAAAGGTCAGGAAATATATTTCCACCAGCAGTTATTAAAGCAATAGAGTACCACAGTATGAGTCATAATACCCATAAAACCTAGCGGTCAAACAGAGAAATGGTTGTAATCGTTTTTCCCAGAGGGGATTTTTAGCAACACTTCATATAAGGGCTGTGTTTCGTGTTGGCAGTCGTAACGACCCATGAGAAGTGGTGGAAAAAGTACCCAGTTGTCACACTTGAGTAAAAGTAAAGAAACAGTAAAAGACAATGACTCAAGTAAAAGTGAAAGTCAGTCAGTAAAATACTACTTGAGTAAAAGTATTTGGTTTTTAATATACTGAAGTATCAAAAGTAAATGTTATTGTCACGAACGTTGTCAGGGAAATGACCGGACCAAGGTGCGGCGTGGTGAGCGTACATTTTCTTTTAATGTTATAAATGTTGCCATAAATGACCTTGACGCTGACTAGATCTATACAGGCCACAAACACAGACAACTACCCACAACTAAAGTGGCAAAACAGTCTGCTTAAGTATGACTCCCAATCAGAGACAACGAATGACAGCTGCCCCTGATTGAGAACCATACCCGGCCAAAACATAGAAACAGAAAACATAGAAATAAAGAAACTAGACTGCCCACCCTAGTCACACCCTGGCCTACCCAAACTAGAGAATAAAAGCCTCTCTATGGCCAGGGCGTGACAGTTATTTATAACATATACTTACGTATCAAATGTAAAAGTTTAAATCATTTCAAATTCCTTATATTAGTATTAGTAGTATTAGTAGTAAACCAGGCAGCACCATTTTTTATTTATATTTTATTTAAGGATAGCCAACACTCCAACACTCAGACATAATTTACATACAAAGCATTTTGTGTGCGAATTAGACAATTTTCCTGTCCTGCTAAACATTCAACATGTAACGAGTACTTTTATGTGCCAGGGAAAACGTTTGGAATAAAAAGTACATTATTTTCTTTAGGAATGAAGTGAAGTAAAAGTAAAATTTGTCAAAATATTTTTTTTTTACAGATACAAAAGAAAACGACTTAAGTAGTTACTTACTAATACTTGAAAGTATTTTTACTTAATAACTCAGGCTTACCCTGACGTGACGTTTTTATAACTGTGTCAATCTCTCTCGGACAAGGTGACTTTTATAAATATATTCGCCTGTATTAACCCCCAACAAATTTTGAATGAACTGCAAAAATCACTGAAGCTGGAGACTCATATCTCCCTCACTAACTTTAAGCACCAGCTGTCAGAGTAGCTCACAGATCATGCACCTGTACATAGCTCATCTGTAAATAGCCCATCCAACTACCTCATCCCCATACTGTTATTTATTTTATTTATCTTGCTCCTTTGCACCCCAGTATCTCTTGCACACTCATCTTCTGCACATCTATCACTCCAGTGTTTCATTGCTATATTGTAATTATTTCGCCACTATTGCCTATTTATTGCCTTACCTCCCTTATCCTACCTCATTTCCACACACAGTATATAGACTTTTTCTATTGTATTATTGACTGTATGTTTGTTTATTCCATGTGTAATTCTGTGTTGTTGTTGTTTGTGTCGAACTTGACCAGGTCACAGTTGTAAATGAGAACTTGTTCTCAACTAGCCTACCTGGTTAAATAAAGATTAAATAAATAAATAAATAAACATTCTAATTAGCTGCTAATGTGGTTATCATAAAGAACGACTTAATGCCATGATGATCTGGACAAGACTGCAGAATCAAGGCAAAAGTAAGAATCTCTGGATTAACGATCTAACGTTAGCTAAATGTAGTAGTGAATAAATTGGCTACATTTAAAAAAAAAATTATCTGTTAGCAAAATTGCCAGATAGAGAAGACGTGCAGGAGCATGCAGAAATGTCTAGCCTTGCACGATGTCTACTTTGATGCTAATTAGCATTTTTCGAATCTGAGAGTAAATAGAGCCGAAATATATTGATAAAAGTCACCTTGTCCAAGAGAGATTTATATGGTGATCAAAACACTACGCCAGGGTAAACCTACAAGAAACACAGCCCTTATTTTAAGGATTCCTAAAATCCCCTATGGGAAAAAGGAATGGTGAAACGACACTTTGAACCATTTCCCTGTTTGACTGCTAAGTTTTGCAAATGTTATGATGCCTCCACTGTGGGGCTCTATTTCACAATCACAAATCATAAAAATGTATTTCTGCAACGAAAAAATAACCACGTTTTTGACTTATCCAGGAAACCTCGTGAATTCTTGTCTTGTGACGCACAGACCGCAAGTTATTCCGGGTAGGAGAACATCTCCTAAAAGAAATTCATTGTAAGTTCACAGTCCCTAGAAAAGGACCACAGTCCCCTGTATAAAACCTCTGCTGGTGACTGGAGCAGAGTGACTCACGTCCCTGGTAGTGGGTGAATGAGCATCCAGTGTTTCTCACTCTGTTCCCAGTACTGGACTGGACTTGGTTGGGGTGAATGAATGGTCACTTAATGAATGAGAGAAAGAGAGGGAGCGAGAGAGCGTGGGAGCGGGGGAAGTGAGCACAGCAAACGGCAGTAGAGGAGGTCCTCAGCAGGCCCCGGCCCCAGCAGCCCAGGGACAGGATGTGGGATTGTTCTGTGACTAGGGCCTATGTGTGTTCCATGGCCCAGCATGCCATGCTGTATGGGAGAGGTCAGGCAGGAAGTGGCCGGGCATGGGCTCTGACCGCTGGGTAATGAGTGCCAGAATCTGGGGGGATTCCTGGCCTACTGGCTGGCATGCTAACAGCACGCAGCCGCCCCAACCACCCCCTCACTCTCTACGAGTAGTGTCCATGGTTCAACCCCCCCCCCCCCAACACCTCCGCCTGCTCATTTATAGTTTACGTCCCACCAGTCCAAACACCACGCCCAAGTATGTTAACCAGTAGGAACTTGATGAAACAGAAGAACAGCCACAGGCCTCATTGTATTGTCCACATTCCAGCTGGATCTATTATAGTCTTTAGTTGTGACCCCTGGAGAATGACCTCCCGTCACGTCCCCAACCTATACAAACACTGGACTCACTGAAAGACTTTGAGACTTAACGCTATCAGCAGGTCAGATCATAGGTCGAAAGTATATGTTGTATTGATAGACTTTGGTCAGATGATTGTTGTGATCACTGATTGAGTGGAGGAGTTGGAACCATCTGTTTCTGTCTGGAATCTGCTGGCCTGCAGGAAGCATGGGAAGAGAGCCTCCTTGTCTGTTGGCCTGCAGCTCTGCTCCTTCTACCTCCCTGTCTTTTGGCCTGCAGCTCTGCTCCTTCTACCTCCCTGTCCGCTGGCCTGCAGCTCTGCTCCTTCTACCTCCCTGTCTGTTGGCCTGCAGCTCTGCTCCTTCTACCTCCCTGTCTGTTGGCCTGCAGCTCTGCTCCTTCTACCTCCCTGTCTGTTGGCCTGCAGCTCTGCTCCTTCTACCTCCCTGTCTGTTGGCCTGCAGCTCTGCTCCTTCTACCTCCCTGTCTGTTGGCCTGCAGCTCTGCTCCTTCTACCTCCCTGTCTGTTGGCCTGCAGCTCTGCTCCTTCTACCTCCCTGTCTGTTGGCCTGCAGCTCTGCTCCTCCTACCTCCCTGTCTGTTGGCCTGCAGCTCTGCTCCTTCTACCTCCCTGTCTGTTGGCCTGCAGCTCTGCTCCTTCTACCTCCCTGTCCGCTGGCCTGCAGCTCTGCTCCTTCTACCTCCCTGTCTGTTGGCCTGCAGCTCTGCTCCTTCTACCTCCCTGTCTGTTGGCCTGCAGCTCTGCTCCTTCTACCTCCCTGTCTGTTGGCCTGCAGCTCTGCTCCTTCTACCTCCCTGTCTGTTGGCCTGCAGCTCTGCTCCTTCTACCTCCCTGTCTGTTGGCCTGCAGCTCTGCTCCTTCTACCTCCCTGTCTGTTGGCCTGCAGCTCTGCTCCTTCTACCTCCCTGTCTGTTGGCCTGCAGCTCTGCTCCTTCTACCTCCCTGTCCGCTGGCCTGCAGCTCTGCTCCTTCTACCTCCCTGTCTGATGGCCTGCAGCTCTGCTCCTTCTACCTCCCTGTCTGTTGGCCTGCAGCTCTGCTCCTTCTACCTCCCTGTCTGTTGGCCTGCAGCTCTGCGCCTTCTAATCTGTCAGTGACAAACCACTGGGAGAGCAGAGCAGAGGCACACAGGCTTGAGTGTGTGTGTGCTGCACGGTGTGTGTATTTCTGTATCAGTCTCTGCCTGTATCAGGCAGACTGGTCTCTTCCCATGCCTCCTGCCTTTGCAGGTGTTCTACTTGTTAAGGGCTGACATTGTGTGTGTGTGTGTGTGCGTGTCTGTGTGTGTGCTTCCCTGACAGGGTGCAGGCGAGTCGGTGTCAGACAGCAGGCTAATAAAGGCTAATTCATGGGGCTGGTCTTTAAAGACCCCCCCACCATACAGCCACCAGCCAGGTTCCCAGGATACCTCCAGCCAGGTTCCCAGGATACCTCCAGCCAGGTTCCCAGGATGCCTCCAGCCAGGTTCCCAGGATGCCTCCAGCCAGGTTCCCAGGATACCTCCAGCCAGGTTCCCAAGATGCCTCCAGCCAGCCCAAGCCAACCCCCAGCCCCAGCCAACCCCACTCCAGACACAACCCAACATACAGAGGGGAAGGAAAGAGACGTAGCCCAAACAGCCAAACAGAGAGACAGAGACAGTAGGAGACAGTCGGAGACAGTCAGACACAGAGACAGAGAAACAGCCAGACTGAGAGACAGTCAGACACAGAGACAGTCAGACACAGAGACAGTCAGACACAGAGACTGAGAAACAGACCGACTGAGAGACAGACAGACCCAGAGACAGTCAAACACAGAGACTGAAAAACAGACAGACTGAGAGACAGACAGAAAGGGGGAGACAGAACATATGTGATAAATGTCTCATAGCTGTGTCTTGAGCCGGTAATGAGGAAAGGTAAGGGCACAGACAGGAGAGACTGAGGTGAGACTTGTACCCCCTGTTGCCGGTGTGATCCATAGTTGGGAGAGTTGCCACTCGACCAGACTCAAACACTGAATTGCCCTTTTCAATGGTAAATACTGTTAATGTTCAACATAAATATCCTATACTAGACAAAAATACAAACACACAGTTTTATGAGCTGAAATAAAATATCCCAGAAATTTTCCATATGCAAAAAAAAAGTATTTCTCTCAAATGTTGAGCACAAATTTGTTACATCCCTGTTAGTGAGCATTTCTCCTTTGCCAAGATAATCCATCCACCTGACAGGTGTGGCATATCAAGAAGCTGATTAAACAGCATGATCATTACACAGGTGCACCTTGTGCTGGGGACAATAAAAGACCACTCTAAAATAGGCGGTTTTGTGACACAACACAATGCCACAGATGTCTCAAGTTTTGAGGGAGCGTGCAATTGGCATGCTGACTGCAGGAATGTCCACCAGAGCTGTTGCCAAATAATTTAATGTTTATTTCTCTACCATAAGCCGCCTCCAACGTCATTTTAGAGAATTTGACAGTACGTCCAACCGGCCTCACAACTGCAGGCCACGTGTATGTTGTCGTTTGTGTGAGCGGTTTACTGATGTCAGCGTTGTGAACAGAGTGCCCCATGGTGGGTTGTGCCACTCAGGGCTCCCGAGTGGCGCAGCAGTCTAAGGCACTGTATTTCAGTGCTAGAGGCGTCACTACAGACCCTGGTTCAATATCACAACTGGCCGTGATTGGGAGTCCCATAGGGCGGTACACAATTGGCCCAGCGTCGGCCGGGGTAGGCCGTCATTGTAAATAAGAATTTGTTCATAACTGACTTGCCTAGTTAAATAAATAAATACAAATGGTGTGGGTATGGGAAGGCATAAACTATGGACAACAAACATAATGACATTTTATCAATGGAAATTTGAATGCACAAAGTTACTGTGACGCGATGATGAGGCCGATTGTCGTGCCATTCAGCCGCCGTCATCACCTTGTGTTTCAGCATGATCATTTTTAAAATGTAACCTTTAGTTAACTAGGTAGGTCAGTTAAGAACAAATTCTTATGTTTACAATTTTCCTCCTGTATTTATTTAGCAAAGATGATAACACATAATCACTCCGGACAGACACAAGCAAAAACTCATGATATCAATGTTGCAGCAGCCTAGGCTATACATAAACATTAGAAATCTGACATGCTGTATCGGATGAAAATGAGATGATTTTTCAGTCTGATCAACTGTTAAAAATGGCCCCACTGCTCTGGGACCTATGGTGCCACCAGTCTGACTGCTCTGGGACCTGAGGTGCCACCAGTCTGACTGCTCTGGGACCTGAGGTGCCACCAGTCTGACTGCTCTGGGACCTGAGGTGCCTCCAGTCTGACTGCTCTGGGACCTGAGGTGCCACCAGTCTGACTGCTCTGGGACCTGAGGTGCCTCCAGTCTGACTGCTCTGGGACCTATGGTGCCACCAGTCTGACCACTCTGGGACCTGCCACCAGTCTGACCACTCTGGGACCTATGGTGCCACGAGTCTGACTGCTCTGGGACCTGAGGTGCCTCCAGTCTGACTGCTCTGGGACCTGAGGTGCCTCCAGTCTGACTGCTCTGGGACCTGAGGTGCCACCAGTCTGACTGCTCTGGGACCTGAGGTGCCACCAGTCTGACTGCTCTGGGACCTGAGGTGCCACCAGTCTGACTGCTCTGGGACCTGAGGTGCCACCAGTCTGACCACTCTGGGACCTGCCACCAGTCTGACCACTCTGGGACCTGCCACCAGTCTGACCACTCTGGGACCTGAGGTGCCACCAGTCTGACTGCTCTGGGACCTGAGGTGCCACCAGTCTGACTGCTCTGGGACCTGAGGTGCCACCAGTCTGACCACTCTGGGACCTGCCACCAGTCTGACTGCTCTGCGACCTGAGGTGCCACCAGTCTGACCACTCTGGGACCTGAGGTGCCACCAGTCTGACTGCTCTGGGACATATGGTGCCACCAGTCTGACTGCTCTGGGACCTGAGGTGCCACCAGTCTGACTGCTCTGGGACCTGAGGTGCCACCAGTCTGCTTGCAGTTGTCAGTTTTCATCAGGTATGTGGATGATCAGGGCTTTATTCAGGAATGTTTCTTGGGCTTCTTTAATGTGTCAAATGGGTGAGAAACTCGTTGTCCAAACCTACGATGGCACAGCTGTAATGGAATCTTGCTATTTGTATTTACAGTCTCCTCCTGTTCCCTGATTAAGAGGTGATGACTACTCCACTCCACTACCATTGTCAACTTTCTCCTGACATGAACTGAAGCCACGTCTCATGTGCCCTCTCATCCACCGGCACATTGAATGTTTCCCCTCCATGCACTGTGAGTACCCCTATATATTTCTCTCATTACTGTATGTAGAGTCAATCGCATACACAATCACCTTATTAGACATCAATGATGCTTGGGCTAACTCATTCTTAGCTCGTTTGTCTAACTGTGTAGTGTGTTATCTTGTATTTTTTTTGTTGTCTCCCCAGTCAAATCCTGCACTGGTCAAGCCTCTGAACACCTCATCTCACGCCACATACCCTCATTCAATCACTGCTGTGATTCCAACACTGTGTAAGTAGCCCTCTCATTCCCATTCCCCATAATATTGTACTATATAAATGTCTTTATTATATGCTTTAGGTTAAAATAATTAGTCTTTAACGATTTTTTTAAATCGTCGTCTCTGTCCGTTCCGTGCCTATACTGTGTGTCTCCCATCCTACTACATTTTTCAAGTCACCAGCCTCCGCTGGTGTGCAGGTGCACGCTGTGTGTGTATGTGTGCACACTGTGTGTGTATATTTTTTGGTGCAAGCACACATGTGAATGTGAAAAAATGTGTGTGTGCACGAGAATGTTTTTGTGAGGTTTGGGCTGAGCCGTGCACTGCGGGTGGGTGACATTCTCCTCCATTCCCCATCTGTGCCCTGTGACTCCTGCTGAAGGGCCTGATGAACAGCGCTTGTGGTTTACGACTGAGTTATACTGTAGATCTTCCTCTCCCCAGGCAATGGAACATAAAGCATAGTTTACCCTCTCTCAACCCCCCTATAAAAGAAACATACTGTTCTCTTACCAAGTGCATATTTCAAAGTACAGGTGATAATAAGAAACTACATGTTGGGAAATAGCAGACAGCCAGCTATGTCACACACAAATAATATAATATATAAGGTAATATATTGAATGTTTTTGTTGCCATGGCAAAGTTTTTACCCCCTTTCTCCCATCAACTCTAGTCAGCATCACCCCATCAACTCTAGTCAGCATCACCCCATCAACTCTAGTCAGCATCACCCCATCAACTCTAGTCAGCATCACCCCATCAACTCTAATCAGCATCACCCCATCAACTCTAGTCAGCATCACCCCATCAACTCTAATCAGCATCACCCCATCAACTCTAGTCAGCTTCACCCATCAACTCTAGTCAGCATCACCCCATCAACTCTAGTCAGCATCACCCCATCAACTCTAGTCAGCATCACCCCATCAACTCTAGTCAGCATCACCCCATCAACTCTAATCAGCATCACCCCATCAACTCTAGTCAGCATCACCCCATCAACTCTAGTCAGCATCACCCCATCAACTCTAGTCAGCATCACCCCATCAACTCTAGTCAGCATCACCCCATCAACTCTAGTCAGCATCACCCCATCAACTCTAGTCAGCATCACCCCATCAACTCTAGTCAGCATCACCCCATCAACTCTAGTCAGCATCACCCCATCAACTCTAGTCAGCATCACCCCATCAACTCTAGTCAGCATCACCCCATCAACTCTAGTCAGCATCACCCCATCAACTCTAGTCAGCATCACCCCATCAACTCTAGTCAGCATCACCCCATCAACTCTAGTCAGCATCACTCCATCAACTCTAGTCAGCATCACTCCATCAACTCTAGTCAGCATCTTCCCATCAACTCTAATCAGAGTTGATGGGGTGACAATTATAATGTGTTGGTTATGAAAGCCATACAGAATAAAAATGACTGAATCCTCTCCCACAGATTTTTTTTTTAATGCTGAAAACCTTTATATTTGTGTTCACCTTTCTTTCTACAGTCTACTGTTCTAGTCCAGTGCTGTGTTATAATGACATTTTACATCTCCAATAGTTAAGTTAATAGTATCTTTCAGATAAAATTAAAGAAATGTGTATCTGACTGGAATTGTGCAGAGACTTTTCCTTCTTTCTCCAGTTTTACTTCCAGCACATTCACCAATCGACTCTGGCTTTGACATAACATTTGATTTGACATAACATTTGACATAACATCTTCAATAGTTAAAACTTTTCTTTACAGCATAGTTATTTTTGTTCCATTGTCCATCATCAGAGAAAAAGGAAAAAGAAATATCCAGACGTTCCAGACAAATATCCAAACATTATTTTTTTCAAACAAAACACAAGACAAACACTAGGAACGTTTGAATGTGTTGCTTTTGATACTAATTCCTGATCAGCGTCTGTTGGGGAACTCTGTCTCTTGTTGTGTAACTGAAGAGTCCAAACTCAGGACAAGAACACCCGTCCACTCCACAGAGAAGCCTTCTGATTATTCCTGTTCACCGAATGGTTCACTTTTCCTAATGATTTGTCCAAACTTTTTTTGAGAAGCTTAAAGACCTGAGTTTGCTTTGCTCTTCACACATTATAGTTCAGTCTAAAAGAGTTGAAGGAAGGAGGGAGGAAGGACAGACAAAGAAGAAAACCTAAACACAACAATAAACAAAATCTCCCCCCCCCCCCCCCACCTCCTGTCTTCAGAAACGCTGTGAGGTTTTCTGGGCTCTGTCCGTCTCTGTGGAGACTTGGAAGCCTTTCTTTCCCCTCTTTTTCATCACTCGGATCCTGGTCGTCGCCCCTCCATTCACGTCTTCCCTGATTCCCCGGGGTAAAACAAAGCGCAGAGCTGAAAGGACTCTGAGGTAAATGCATTCAGTGACACAGGCCGGATGATTCTATTCTGTGCCAGCCCTGTAACATTTGTTTTTAGGCTTGTCTGAGCGCTGGGACAGCGTGTTGGGCCCATTGTCCCACGTGCACTCCACACTGCCCCTCAGTTAATGGTGCACTTGTCCAGGGCCCCTGGAGCAGAAATGCTCAGCCGGGCAGGCCTGGGGGGGGGGGGGGGGGGTTTACCCGCTCTCGGAAAAGCACTCTCAAAAGTATGTTAAAGCTAGCTAGAGAGAGAGAATAGTATAACCACCACTAAACCCCCTTCCCTGCCTCCACCCTTATCCCTCTATCCCTCCATCCCTCTATCTCTCCATCCCTCTATCCCTCCACTCGTTCCACATCTGGCCTATCTATCTGCTTCTCTTTCACAAGAGGCCCCTGGAAGTTGTTTTTCTTCCTCCCTCATTCTCTACTCATCTGGGGCTAATTCACCTTGCCTTTTCCCTGCTCCTCTCCTCTCTCCAGTCTGTTAAAGCAGTGCAAAGGAGGAGGCCTTTAGGAGCACAATGTTCCATTTCTTCAGAGTGTGAGAAGTGGGCTACATGAGGTTCTGAAGGGCCAGGAGTGGCTAGAAAGGGCCATGGTGAGTGCTGAGGAAGCTCCCAGGCCTGACAGTAGAGGGAGGGGGGGTGGGGGGTCACAGGAGTCTACGGCGGAACCCCTCTGATAGTCGTATGGACTGGAGGGGTTCTTGAAAGGTTCTTTAAAGCAGGGATCATCAACTACATTCAGCCGCGGGTCGATTTTGTTATTGAGCGGATGGTCAGGGGGCCGGAACATAATTATAAATATTTCCACAAATGAAAATCACTTGGGGGTGATTTGCTGGTGTTTTTACAGTCTTTTATGATCTGCAATATATAAAACATATACATTTATTTAGATATTTTGCTCAGAAAACTTTGTGGGCCAAAGAAAGTCCCCTGTGGGCTGCCAGTTGGGGAACCCTGCTTTTAAATCCCATAAGACCCCCCCAATTATTAATTTAAATACCAAGACAAAAATGTGATATTGTGTTATTTATCTGTTATGTCAGTGCAAGTTGTCCTCTGTAGTGGTCATTAGGACATACAGTAAGTATGAAAAAATGTACATTACAGTCAATGGATGCAGTAGGTGAAATACATAGTTGAGGCATCCGGGTGTCCACTACCGAGGACATTTCTTGATAAGCTCTAATTTTGCTCTAATTGAATGTGAAAAAATTATTACACAGTCCTGACAAATCACTTAACTATTCCTGAGATTTTAACTTTAAACTTAAATATCATACTCAAAAAAATGATAATTAATTAGTACACACACTTTTAATATTTCAACACAATGTGCACATTTTGACGGCAGACCATTTTTAAGAACCAGGAAGATAAAGTTGTCAAGGTCATACCCCCACACATGATATCATTGAAAATCCCATAATGTCTTCTCAAAGGGACAACAGCAATGAATACAGTGGCTTGTATGGCCTCAGATACAGTTGAAGTCAGAAGTTTACATATACTTAGGTTGGAGTCATTAAAACTCGTTTTTCAACCACTACACAAATTTCTTGTTAACAAACTATAGTTTTGGCAAGTGGGTTAGGACATCTACTTTGTTCATGACACAAGTCATTTTTCCAACAATTGTTTACAGACAGATTATTTCACTTATAATTCACTGTATCACAATTCCAGTGGGTCAGAAGTTTACATGCACTAAGTTGACTGTGCCTTTAAACAGCTTGGAAAATTCCAGATAATGATGTCATGGTTTTAGATGTTCCTGATAGGCTAATTGACATCATTTAAGTCAATTGGAGGTGTACCTGTGGATGTATTTCAAGGCCTACCTTCAAACTCAGTGCCTCTTAGCTTGACATCATGGAAAAATCAAAAGGAATCAGCCAAGACCTCAGAGAAAAAATGGTTGACCTCCACCAGTCTGGTTCATCCTTGGGAACAATTTCCAAACGCCTGAAGGTACCACGTTCATCTGTTCAAACAATAGTACGCAAGTACAGTGCCTTGCGAAAGTATTCGGCCTTACAGCTGTAATCGCAGCAAAAGGTGGCGCTACAAAGTATTAACTTAAGGGGGCTGAATAATTTTGCACGCCCAATTTTTCAGTTTTTGATTTGTTAAAAAAGTTTGAAATATCCAATAAATGTCGTTCCACTTCATGATTGTGTCCCACTTGTTGTTGATTCTTCACAAAAAAATACAGTTTTATATCTTTATGTTTGAAGCCTGAAATGTGGCAAAAGGTCAAGGAGGCCGAATACTTTCGCAAGGCACTGTATAAACACCATGGGACCATGCAGCCGTCATACCGCTCAGGAAGGAGACGCATTCTGTCTCCTAGAGATGAACGTACTTTGGTGCGAAAAGTGCAAATCAATCCCAGAACAACAGTAAAGGACCTTGTGAAGATGCCGGAGGAAATAGGTATAAAAGTATCTATATCCACAGTAAAACGAGTCCTATATCGACATAACCTGAAATGCCGCTCAGCAAGGAAGACGCCACTGCTCCAAAACCGCCATATAAAAGCCAGACTACGGTTTGCAACTGCACATAGGGACAAAGATCGTACCTTTTGGAGAAATGTCCTCTGGTCTGATGAAACAACAATGCAACTGTTTGGCCATAATGACCATTGTTATGTTTGGAGGAAAAGGGGGAGGCTTGCAAGCCGAAGAACACCATCCCAACCGTGAAGCACGGGGGTTTCAACATCATGTTGTGGGGGTGCTTTGCTGCAGGAGGGACTGGTGCACTTCACAAAATAGATGGCACCATGAGGAAGGGAAATTATGTGGATATATTGAAGGACATCTCAAGACATCAGTCAGGAAGATTAAAGCGTGGTCGCAAATGGGCCTTCCAAATGGACAATGACCCCAAGCAAACTTCCAAAGTTGTGGCAAAAGTTGACAACAAAGTCAAGGTATTAGACTGACAAAGCCCTGACCGCAATCCTATAGAACATTTGTGGGCAGAACTGAAAAGCGTGTGCTAGCAAGGAGGCCTACGAAATGTTTGACCCAAGTTAAACAATTCTCACTAGACTTAACTAAACAGGAATTAAGTCCACCGTTTTCCACTGCAGATGTGTGTGTGTGTGTGTGTGTGCGAGTGTGTGTCTGTGTGCATGCGTGCGTGTGTGTCTGTGTGTGCGAGCGTGAGTGTGTGTGTGTGTGCGTGCGTGCCAGTTTGAGGACTGATTTTTTTTGCGCTAAGACTTCTCTGTGTGTGTGTGTGTGTGTGTTTTTACGTCTATGTGAGCAGGGTTAAAACACTTTCAGACGCATATACACACACTCAAAACTAATGCTGGTATGGGGCACCTTCACATAATGTGTACTAGAAGATTACAGGCTCTGTGGCTGATTCTCCAAGCCCACTGATTCTCCAAGCCCACTGATTCTCCAAGCCCACTGATTCTCCAAGCCCACTGATTCTTCAAGCCCATTGATTCTCCAAGCCCACTGATTCTTCAAGCCCACTGATTCTCCAAGCCCACTGATTCTCCAAACCCACTGATTCTTCAAGCCCACTGATTCTCCAAGCCCATTGATTCTTCAAGCCCACTGATTCTCCAACCCCAGTGATTCTTCAAGCCCACTGATTCTCCAAGCCCACTGATTCTCCAAGCCCACTGATTCTCCAAGCCCACTGATTCTCCAACCCCACTGATTCTTCAAGCCCACTGATTCTCCAAGCCCACTGATTCTCCAACCCGACTGATTCTTCAAGCCCACTGATTCTTCAAGCCCACTGATTCTTCAAGCCCACTGATTATCCAAGCCCACTGATTCTCCAAGCCCACTGATTCTCCAAGCCCACTGATTCTCAAAGCCCACTGATTCTCCAAGCCCACTGATTCTTCAAGCCCACTGATTCTTCAAGCCCACTGATTCTCCAAGCCCACTGATTCTTCAAGCCCACTGATTCTCCAAGCCAACTGATTCTCCAAACCCACTGATTCTTCAAGGGCCCACAGAGTGACACCTCGGAGGTCTCCGTCATGTTGGGTTTGGGCTTTCATATGGATCAAACCTCTATATTGCATCACTTCAGATTGATATCACACACACACACGCACACACACGTACACACGTACACACACACACACATACACACACACACAAATCCAAAACGATTTGCGGTGGTGGAACTAAAACAGACAGGGTGGATGTTTGCTCTAGGAATGGTTTATGACCAGGGCATAATGAGACCGTTCATAAATCTGAGCGATGTCCCGTCTCCTTAGGCGAGCATACAGTCAAAAGACTACTAGTGTTACTACTAGAGCTACTGCTAGAGTTGCTACTAGAGTTACTACTAGAGCTGCTACTAGAGTTACTACTAGAGTTACTACTAGAGTTACTACTAGAGTTACTACTAGAGCTGCTACTAGAGTTACTACTAGAGCTGCTACTAGAGTTACTACTAGAGCTGCTAGTTGCTACTAGAGCTGCTACTAGAGTTACTACTAGAGCTGCTGCTAGAGCTACTGCTATAGTTACTACTAGAGTTACTACTAGAGTTGCTACTAGAGCTGCTACTAGAGTTACTACTAGAGCTGCTACTAGAGTTACTACTAGAGTTACTAGTAGAGCTGCTACTAGAGCTGCTACTAGAGTTACTACTAGAGCTGCTACTAGAGTTACTACTAGAGCTGCTACTAGAGTTACTACTAGAGCTGCTACTAGAGTTACTACTAGAGTTACTACTAGAGCTGCTACTAGAGTTACTACTAGAGTTACTACTAGAGCTGCTACTAGAGCTGCTACTAGAGTTACTACTAGAGCTGCTACTAGAGTTACTACTAGAGCTGCTACTAGAGTTACTACTAGAGTTACTACTAGAGTTACTACTAGAGTTACTACTAGAGCTGCTACTAGAGTTACTACTAGAGCTGCTACTAGAGCTGCTACTAGAGTTACTACTAGAGCTGCTACTAGAGTTACTACTAGAGCTGCTACTAGAGTTACTACTAGAGTTACTACTAGAGCTGCTACTAGAGTTACTACTAGAGCTGCTACTAGAGTTACTACTAGAGCTGCTAGTTGCTACTAGAGCTGATACTAGAGTTACTACTAGAGTTACTACTAGAGTTACTACTAGAGTTACTACTAGAGTTACTACTAGAGCTGCTACTAGAGTTACTACTAGAGCTGCTACTAGAGTTACTACTAGAGCTGCTACTAGAGTTACTACTAGAGTTACTACTAGAGCTGCTACTAGAGTTACTACTAGAGCTGCTACTAGAGTTACTACTAGAGCTGCTAGTTGCTACTAGAGCTGCTACTAGAGCTACTACTAGAGTTACTACTAGAGCTGCTACTAGAGTTACTACTAGAGCTGCTACTAGAGTTACTACTAGAGTTACTACTAGAGCTGCTACTAGAGTTACTACTAGAGCTGCTACTAGAGTTACTACTAGAGCTGCTAGTTGCTACTAGAGTTACTACTAGAGTTACTACTAGAGTTACTACTAGAGTTACTACTAGAGTTACTACTAGAGCTGCTACTAGAGTTACTACTAGAGCTGCTACTAGAGTTACTACTAGAGCTGCTACTAGAGTTACTACTAGAGTTACTACTAGAGCTGCTACTAGAGTTACTACTAGAGCTGCTACTAGAGTTACTACTAGAGCTGCTAGTTGCTACTAGAGCTGCTACTAGAGTTACTACTAGAGTTACTACTAGAGTTACTACTAGAGTTACTACTAGAGCTGCTACTAGAGTTACTACTAGAGCTGCTACTAGAGTTGCTACTAGAGCTGCTACTAGAGTTACTACTAGAGTTACTACTAGAGTTACTACTAGAGTTACTACTAGAGCTGCTACTAGAGTTACTACTAGAGCTGCTACTAGAGTTACTACTATAGCTGCTACTAGAGTTACTACTAGAGTTACTACTAGAGCTGCTAGTAGAGTTACTACTAGAGCTGCTAGTTACTACTAGAGCTGCTACTAGAGCTGCTACTAGAGCTGCTACTAGAGTTACTACTAGAGTTACTACTAGAGTTACTACTAGAGTTACTACTAGAGCTGCTACTAGAGCTGCTACTAGAGCTGCTACTAGAGTTACTACTAGAGCTGCTAGTTACTACTAGAGCTGCTACTAGAGTTACTACTAGAGCTGCTACTAGAGTGTAGCAGCTGCTAGAGCTACTGCTATAGTTACTACTAGAGCTGCTACTAGAGCTGCTACTAGAGTTACTACTAGAGTTACTACTAGAGTTACTGCTAGAGCTACTGCTATAGTTACTACTAGAGCTGCTACTAGAGCTGCTACTAGAGTTACTACTAGAGTTACTACTAGAGTTACTACTAGAGCTGCTACTAGAGTTACTACTAGAGCTGCTACTAGAGTTACTACTAGAGTTACTACTAGAGCTGCTACTAGAGTTACTACTAGAGCTGCTACTAGAGCTGCTACTAGAGTTACTACTAGAGTTACTGCTAGAGCTACTGCTAGAGCTATGGCTAGAGCTACTGCTAGAGCTGCTGCTAGAGCTGCTACTAGAGCTGCTAGCTGCTACTAGAGCTGCTACTAGAGTTACTACTAGAGCTGCTAGTTACTACTAGAGCTGCTACTAGAGTTACTACTAGAGCTGCTACTAGAGTTACTACTAGAGTTACTACTAGAGCTGCTACTAGAGTTACTACTAGAGCTGCTACTAGAGTTACTACTAGAGCTGCTAGTTACTACTAGAGCTGCTACTAGAGTTACTACTAGAGCTGCTACTAGAGTGTAGCAGCTGCTAGAGCTACTGCTATAGTTACTACTAGAGCTGCTACTAGAGCTGCTACTAGAGTTACTACTAGAGTTACTACTAGAGTTACTGCTAGAGCTACTGCTATAGTTACTACTAGAGCTGCTACTAGAGCTGCTACTAGAGTTACTACTAGAGTTACTACTAGAGTTACTACTAGAGCTGCTACTAGAGTTACTACTAGAGCTGCTACTAGAGTTACTACTAGAGTTACTACTAGAGCTGCTACTAGAGTTACTACTAGAGCTGCTACTAGAGCTGCTACTAGAGTTACTACTAGAGTTACTGCTAGAGCTACTGCTAGAGCTATGGCTAGAGCTACTGCTAGAGCTGCTGCTAGAGCTGCTACTAGAGCTGCTAGCTGCTACTAGAGCTGCTACTAGAGTTACTACTAGAGCTGCTAGTTACTACTAGAGCTGCTACTAGAGTTACTACTAGAGCTGCTACTAGAGTTACTACTAGAGTTACTACTAGAGCTGCTACTAGAGTTACTACTAGAGCTGCTACTAGAGTTACTACTAGAGCTGCTAGTTACTACTAGAGCTGCTACTAGAGTTACTACTAGAGCTGCTACTAGAGTTACTACTAGAGTTACTACTAGAGTTACTACTAGAGCTGCTACTAGAGTTACTACTAGAGCTGCTACTAGAGTTACTACTAGAGCTGCTACTAGAGTTACTACTAGAGCTACTGCTAGAGCTACTACTAGAGCTGCTACTAGAGTTACTACTAGAGTTACTACTAGAGCTACTGCTAGAGCTACTACTAGAGCTGCTACTAGAGTTACTACTAGAGCTACTGCTAGAGCTATGGCTAGAGCTATGGCTAGAGCTACTGCTAGAGCTACTGCTAGAGCTGCTACTAGAGTTACTACTAGAGCTACTGCTAGAGCTATGGCTAGAGCTACTGCTAGAGCTGCTGCTAGAGCTGCTACTAGAGTTACTACTAGAGTTACTACTAGAGCTACTGCTAGAGCTATGGCTAGAGCTACTGCTAGAGCTGCTGCTAGAGATTCCACTAAGAGAGATACTACTAGAGCATCAGGTAACCTAGCGTTTAGAGCATTGGGCCAGTAACCGAAATCTGTCGATTTGTCCATTTTTAAAATATTTTTAAAGTTTAATTTCACCTTTATTTAACCAGGTAGGCTAGTTGAGAACACCTTTATTTAACCAGGTAGGCTAGTTGAGAACACCTTTATTTAACCAGGTAGGCTAGTTGAGAACACCTTTATTTAACCAGGTAGGCTAGTTGAGAACACCTTTATTTAACCAGGTAGGCTAGTTGAGAACACCTTTATTTAACCAGGTGGGCTAGTTGAGAACACCTTTATTTAACCAGGTGGGCTAGTTGAGAACACCTTTATTTAACCAGGTGGGCTAGTTGAGAACACCTTTATTTAACCAGGTGGGCTAGTTGAGAACACCTTTATTTAACCAGGTAGGCTAGTTGAGAACACCTTTATTTAACCAGGTAGGCTAGTTGAGAACACCTTTATTTAACCAGGTAGGCCAGTTGAGAACACCTTTATTTAACCAGGTAGGCTAGTTGAGAACACCTTTATTTAACCAGGTGGGCTAGTTGAGAACACCTTTATTTAACCAGGTAGGCTAGTTGAGAACACCTTTATTTAACCAGGTAGGCCAGTTGAGAACACCTTTATTTAACCAGGTAGGCTAGTTGAGAACACCTTTATTTAACCAGGTAGGCTAGTTGAGAACACCTTTATTTAACCAGGTAGGCTAGTTGAGAACAAGTTCTCATTTGCAACTGCGACCTGGCCAAGATAAAGCATAGCAGTGTGAACAGACAACACAGAGTTACACATGGAGTAAACAATTATCAAGTCAATAACGCAGTAGAAAAAAAGAGAGTCTATATACATTGTGTGCAAAAGGCATGAGGAGGTAGGCGAATAATTACAATTTTGCAGATTAACACTGGAGTGATAAATGATCAAATGGTCATGTACAGGTAGAGATATTGGTGTGCAAAAGAGCAGAGAAGTAAATAAATAAAAACAGTATGGGGATGAGGTAGGTAAAAATGAGTGGGCTATTTACCGATAGACTATGTACAGCTGCAGCGATCGGTTAGCTGCTCAGATAGCAGATGTTTGAAGTTGGTGAGGGAGATAAAAGTTTCCAACTTCAGCGATTTTTGCAATTCGTTCCAGTCACAGGCAGCAGAGAACTGAAACGAAAGGTGGCCAAATGAGGTGTTGGCTTTAGGGATGATCAGTGAGATACACCTGCTGGAGCGCGTGCTACGGGTGGGTGTTGCCATCGTGACCAGTGAACTGAGATAAGGCGGAGCTTTACCTAGCATGGACTTGTAGATGACCTGGAGCCAGTGGGTCTGGCGACGAATATGTAGCGAGGGTCAGCCGACTAGAGCATACAGGTCGCAGTGGTGGGTGGTATAAGGTGCTTTAGTGACAAAACGGATGGCACTGTGATAAACTGCATCCAGTTTGCTGAGTAGAGTGTTGGAAGCAATTTTGTAGATGACATCGCCGAAGTCGAGGATTGGTAGGATAGTCAGTTTTACTAGGGTAAGTTTGGCGGCGTGAGTGAAGGAGGCTTTGTTGCGGAATAGAAAGCCGACTCTAGATTTGATTTTCGATTGGAGATGTTTGATATGAGTCTGGAAGGAGAGTTTACAGTCTAGCCAGACACCTAGGTACTTATAGATGTCCACATATTCAAGGTCGGATCCATCCAGGGTGGTGATGCTAGTCAGGCGTGCGGGTGCAGGCAGTGAACGGTTGAAAAGCATGCATTTGGTTTTACTAGCGTTTAAGAGCAGTTGGAGGCCACGGAAGGAGTGTTGTATGGCATTGAAGCTCGTTTGGAGGTTAGATAGCACAGTGTCCAAGGACGGGCCGGAAGTATATAGAATGGTGTCGTCTGCGTAGAGGTGGATCAGGGAATCGCCCGCAGCAAGAGCAACATCATTGATATATACAGAGAAAAGAGTCGGCCCGAGAATTGAACCCTGTGGCACCCCCATAGAGACTGCCAGAGGACCGGACAGCATGTCCTCCGATTTGACACACTGAACTCTGTCTGCAAAGTAGTTGGTGAACCAGGCGAGGCAGTCATCTGAAAAACAGAGGCTACTGAGTCTGCCGATAAGAATATGGTGATTGACAGAGTCGAAAGCCTTGGCAAGGTCGATGAAGACGGCTGCACAGTACTGTCTTTTATCGATGGCGGTTATGATATCGTTTAGTACCTTGAGCGTGGCTGAGGTGCACCCGTGACCGGCTCGGAAACCAGATTGCACAGCAGAGAAGGTACGGTGGGATTCGAGATGGTCAGTGACCTGTTTGTTGACTTGGCTTTCGAAGACCTTAGATAGGCAGGGCAGGATGGATATAGGTCTGTAACAGTTTGGGTCCAGGTTGTCTCCCCCTTTGAAGAGGGGGATGACTGCGGCAGCTTTCAAATCCTTGGGGATCTTAGAAGATATGAAAGAGAGGTTGAACAGGCTGGTAATAGGGGTTGCGACAATGGCGGCGGATAGTTTCAGAAATAGAGGGTCCAGACTGTCAAGCCCAGCTGATTTGTACGGGTCCAGGTTTTGCAGCTCTTTCAGAACATCTGCTATCTGGATTTGGATAAAGGAGAACCTGGAGAGGCTTGGGCGAGTAGCTGCGGGGGAGGCGGAGCTGTTGGCCGAGGTTGGAGTAGCCAGGCGGAAGGCATGGCCAGTCGTTGAGAAATGCTTGTTGAAGTTTTCGATAATCATGGATTTATCGGTGGTGACCGTGTTACCTAGCCTCAGTGCAGTGGGCAGCTGGGAGGAGGTGCTCTTGTTCTCCATGGATTTCACAGTGTCCCAGAACTTTTTGGAGTTGGAGCTACAGGATGCAAATTTCTGCCTGAAGAAGCTGGCCTTAGCTTTCCTGACTGACTGCGTGTATTGGTTCCTGACTTCCCTGAACAGTTGCATATCGCGGGGACTATTCGATGCTATTGCAGTCCGCCACAGGATGTTTTTGTGCTGGTCGAGGGCAGTCAGGTCTGGAGTGAACCAAGGGCTATATCTGTTCTTAGTTCTGCATTTTTTGAACGGAGCATGCTTATCTAAAATGGTGAGGAAGTTACTTTTAAAGAATGACCAGGCATCCTCAACTGACGGGATGAGGTCAATGTCCTTCCAGGATACCCAGGCCAGGTCGATTAGAAAGGCCTGCTCACAGAAGTGTTTTAGGGAGCGTTTGACAGTGATGAGGGGTGGTCGTTTGACTGCGGCTCCGTAGCGGATACAGGCAATGAGGTAGTGATCGCTGAGATCCTGGTTGAAGACAGCGGAGGTGTATTTGGAGGGCCAGTTGGTCAGGATGACGTCTATGAGGGTGCCCTTGTTTACAGATTTAGGGTTGTACCTGGTGGGTTCCTTGATGATTTGTGTGAGATTGAGGGCATCTAGCTTAGATTGTAGGACTTCCGGGGTGTTAAGCATATCCCAGTTTAGGTCACCTAACAGAACAAACTCTGAAGCTAGATGGGGGGCGATCAATTCACAAATGGTGTCCAGGGCACAGCTGGGAGCTGAGGGGGGTTGGTAGCAGGCGGCAACAGTGAGAGACTTATTTCTGGAGAGAGTAATTTTTAAAATTAGTAGTTCGAACTGTTTGGGTATGGACCTGGAAAGTATGACATTACTTTGCAGGCTATCTCTGCAGTAGACTGCAACTCCTCCCCCTTTGGCAGTTCTATCTTGACGGAAAATGTTATAGTTGGGTATGGAAAACTCAGAATTTTTGGTGGCCTTCCTGAGCCAGGATTCAGACACGGCAAGGACATCAGGGTTAGCAGAGTGTGCTAAAGCAGTGAGTAAAACAAACTTAGGGAGGAGGCTTCTGATGTTGACATGCATGAAACCAAGGCTTTTTCGATCACAGAAGTCTACAAATGAGGGTGCCTGGGGACATGCAGGGCCTGGGCCATCAGCAAGGCACAACCTTAATTTGCTCAAGGGGTGCCATACTTCTATAGCTGACCCTGTAAAACAACACATTTCTCTGCACCTTTTACAGTCAGTCAGTTAGTTAGTCAGTCAGACTACTACTGGGTCATACAGTCAGTCAGTTAGTCAGTCAGACTACTACTGGGTCATACAGTCAGTTAGTTAGTCAGTCAGACTACTACTGGGTCATACAGTCAGTTAGTTAGTCAGTCAGACTACTACTGAGTCATACAGTCAGTTAGTTAGTCAGTCAGACTACTACTGGGTCATACCGTCAGTTAGTTAGTCAGTTAGACTACTACTGGGCCATACAGTAAGTCATACAGTCAGTCAGACCACTACTGGGCCATACAGTAAGTTATACAGTCAGTCAGACTACTAATGAGTCATACTGTCAGTCAGTCAGACTACTAATGAGTCATACAGTCAGTTAGTCAGTCAGTCAGACTACTAATGGGTCATACTGTCAGTTAGTCAGTCAGTCAGACTACTACTGGGCCATACAGTAAGTCATACAGTCAGTCAGACCACTACTGGGTCATACAGTCAATTAGTCAGTCAGTCAGACTACTAATGAGTCTTATAGTCAGTCAGTCAGGCTACTACTGGGTCAGAAGGAAAACTGCATAAAGGAAGTGACATCATTCAGTATTAGACAGGTGTGGGGACCAAACATTTGAGGTAGCTAATAACAGAGAGGAAGAGGCGAAGCGAGAGGGATTACTCTGCCCAAAACCTGTCTTCTCCATCAGGTGGCGTGCTTTCATTATTTGGCTCACCTATCGAGGAGTTTTTGTATGGAGAGTGTTGAATTTATTTAAGAAAAGAATGTTTGCTAAGTGAGGCTTATTTGATCTAATTAAAGTTCCATAATTATTAGGTTGTTATGGTTGTTATGAGTGTATTGATATAAGTAGAACAGGTGACATCCTGGAAACGTTGAGAAAATACACTTTGTGCCTGGTCGTCAATAGTTACCACAGCCACAAAGTCATGAACCCCAACCTATTTTTACAATATATCTTCTTAAAATGTGATGTTAAACCTAACCTTAACCACACTGCTAACCTTATGCCTAACCATAGCCTTACATTAAAACCAAGAAGCACATTTGAGTTTTTATGAATTTTTACACATTGCTAATTTAAACTTTGTGGGTGTGGTAACTAGTGGAAACCGTTGTGCCTGTTCCTCACACGCATAGCTGCCCTCTCATTGGTTAGAATTTTCCTACCTGATCTTACCTCCTCCCGACTGAATTCCATTTTTGAAGACTTTTATTTTAATTGTTAGAGCGGCCACTACAGTACCTGGTCAATGTAATGGATAGTCTGATAGAGCGGCCACTACAGTACCTGGTCAATATAATGGAGAGTCTGATAGAGCGGCCACTACAGTACCTGGTCAATATAATGGAGAGTCTGATAGAGCAGCCACTACAGTACCTGGTCAATATAATTGAGAGTCTGATAGAGCAGCCACTACAGTACCTGGTCAATATAATGGATAGTCTCTGCTAATAACACACACACACACACACACACACACACACACACACACACACACACACACACACACACACACACACACACACACACACACGCGTCAGTGAGAAGCCCACCCCTGACTGCTGTATTGTCCTTGGGCTGCAGGCTGTGTAAGAGGATCCTGTATTGTCCTGCATGGCTTGGCAGGTCAAAGTGCTCTGGGGCATTGGCGCTGGCTGCATTGTGGCTGCGCTCCATTCACTAGGAGGTACAGGGCATTCCTGAGAGCTGTGAGAGACTCCAGTCTCGTCTCAGGTGACCAGAGTGTGTACACTCAGACCAGGGTGTGTCACCACTGAAGAGCTCAACCAATAACAGCAGGACAGGAAGTGACTCAGTACAGTAGAACAGAGCCAGTGGTAATCAGAAAACAGAGGAGCGCATGGCCTGTGAGATATGTTGAAAGTAATTATGTGTTTTCAACAGTGTACTCTTATGGACAACAAGAGAAGACTGAAAGCATCATTTAGAAGGCTAGATGTATTCTTGCTATTCTTCAAATGTCTCACTTACAAAGTGTAGACAAGGAGAGACGGAGGCTAGATTTTCATTCCACCCTACCCCCAGTCCAGTTATGCCTGTTTTCACGTAGATCCCTCTCCCCCCCGGCCGAATATCTCACATCCCTGATGGGATTCCAGAGCCGTTCCGCCACATGACAGTACTGATACAGTCTCTATACAGCGATAGTGACTACATCCAATGCATTGAGATGCCTGACAACTATAACAGAGATTGAACATAACATTTATTGAACAAAGTCATTAACTTTTTAAATACACTACCGGTCAAACGTTTTAGAACAGCTACTCATTCAAGGGTTTTTTCTTTATTTTTACTATATTGTAGAATATTAGTGAAGACATCAAACTATGAAATAACACATATGGTATCACGTAGTAATCAAAAAAAGTGTTAAACAAATCCAAATATATTTGAGATTCTTCAAATAGCCAGCCTTTGCCTTGATGACAGCTTTGCACACTCCTGGCATTCTCTCAACCAGCTTCACCTGGAATTATTTTCCAACAGTCTTGAAGGAGTTTCCACATATGTTGAGCACTTGTTGGCTTCTTTTCCTTCACTCTGCGGTCCGACTCATCCCAAACCATCTCAATTTGGTTGAGGTCGGGGGATTGTGGAGGCCAGGTCATCTGATGCAGCACTCCATCACTCTCCTTCTTGGTAAAATAGCCCTTACACAGCCTGGAGGTGTGTTGGGTCATTATCCTGTTGAAAAACAAATTATAGTCCCACTAAACGCAAACCAGATGGGATGGCGTATCACTGCAGAATGCTGTGGTAGCCAAGCTGGTTAAGTGTGCCTTGAATTCTAAATAAATCACTGACAGTGTCACCAGAAAAGCACCCCCATAACACACGTCCTCCTCCATGCTTTACAGGGGGAAATGCACATGTGGAGCTCTTCCGTTCACCCACACCACATCTCACAAAGACACGGCGGTTGGAACCAAGAATCTCCCATTTGGACTCATCAGACCAGAGGACAAATTTCCACTGGTCTAATGTCCATTTCTCATGTTTCTTGGCCCAAGCAAGTCTCTTCTTCTTATTGGTGTCCTTCAGTAGTGGTTTCTTTGCAGCAATTCGACCATGAAGGCCTGATTCACACAGTCTCCTCTGAACAGTTGATGTTGAGATCTGTTGAGTGTCTGTTACTTGAACTCTGTGAAGCATTTATTTGGGCTACAATTTCTGAGTCTGGTAACTATAATGAACTTATCCTCTGCAGCAGGGCTAACTCTGAGTCTTCCATTCCTGTGGTGGTCCTCATGAGAGCCAGTTTCATCATAGTGTTTGATGGTTTTCGCGACTGCACTTGAAGAAAAGTTATTGTAATGTTCCGGTTAGACTGACCTTCATGTCTTAAAGTAATGATGGACTGTCGTTTCTTTTTGCTTATTCGAGCTGTTCTTGCCATAATATGGACTTGATCTTTTACCAAATAGGGTTATCTTCTGTATACCACCCCTACCTTGTCACAACTGATTGGCTCAAACGCATTAAGAGGGAAAGAAATTCCACAAATGAACTTTTAACAAGGCACACCTGTTAATTGAAATGCATTCCAGGTGACTACCTCATAAAGCTGGTTGAGAGAATGCCAAGAGTGTGCAAAGCTGTCATCAAGGCAAAAGGTGGCTATTTGAAAAATCTAAAATATAACATAGGTGTTCCAAAACCTTTGACAGGTAGTGTATGTGTGCAAAATGGTGTACAATACGTAATACTGTTTTGTCTTCCCTTTGTTATTTTACTTGTATGACTTTTCATAAACATTTTCACTGTTCGAACAAACATTCATTATTATTCACTGATGCCAAAATGTTTTAGCAAAAATATTAATAATGTGAAATTCAATGTAAAATCCCCAAACAGGGCAGGGCCAGGTTAAGGTCCGCTGTGTATCGTGCCCACTAGAGGGAGCTGTTGGTTCTTATTGACCACTGACATTCTGCTCATTGTGCCAGAGATGTACTGTATATACCAAAAGGAGCAGTTAGTTGTCTTGTATTCATGGATGACATATGCCAAGTAAACTCCACACCAAAAAATGAGTTTCACTGTAGTGAGAAGATATGTTTAATTATATTTCCTAATTTATCACTTTGATGTCAAGACACTGGCTGGATTTAGGTTCACTATAACAACCACACATCTGTACACAATTTGATTGGTTCCATATTTTGCAATAATTCCATGTGAATAATGCTATCTGGGCAACCAGTAATTGCCTGCCAGATGTGTTCCAAGTCTGCAAGCTACAGTCTAGAGATGACAAGAAATATCACATTCTGTATTACATTATTCACTAAACATCTATTTATCTATCTGACTATCGGTAGGTAGGTAGGTAGGATACACCCCTTGTATGTGCTTTAGTTCATATTGGGATGGTAGCTTGAAGGGGTCCAGCTTTCGTCAAATTAATGTCAGATTTGACTTTTCGTAGCAGGTTAGAAGAATTAACGTAGCAGGTTAGGAGAATTAACGTAGCAGGTTAGGAGAATTAACGTAGCAGGTTAGGAGAATTAACGTAGCAGGTTAGGGGAATTAACGTAGCAGGTTAGGGGAATTAACGTAGCAGGTTAGGAGAATTAACGTAGCAGGTTAAGGGAATTAACGTAGCAGGTTAGGGGAATTAACGTAGCAGGTTAGGAGAATTAACGTAGCAGGTTAGGAGAATTAACGTAGCAGGTTTGGAGAATTAACGTAGCAGGTTTGGGGAAATAACGTAGCAGGTTAGGAGAATTAACGTAGCAGGTTTGGGGAATTAACGTAGCAGGTTAAGATAATTAACGTAGCAGGTCAGGAGAAATAACGTAGCAGGTTCTGAGAATTTATGTAGCAGGTTAGGAGAATTAACGTAGCAGGTTAGGGGAATTAATGTAGCAGGTTAGGGGAGTTAACGTAGCAGGTTAGGATAATTAATGTAGCAGGTTAGGAGAATTAACGTAGCAGGTTAGGGGAATTAATGTAGCAGGTTAGGAGAATTAACGTAGCAGGTTAGGAGAATTAACTTAGCAGCTTAGGGTAAGTACGTAGCAGGTTTGGGAATTAGGTTAAGGTCAATAAAAAGGTTATGGTTAGCTAAAATGCAAAAAATAAGTAATAATAAAATAGTCAAAATGACTACGGGCTTGTAACGGCTCTCTTCTATCTCCTCCTCTGACGAAGAGGTAGAACAAGGATCGGACCAAAATGACTACGGGCTTGTAACGGCTCTCTTCTATCTCCTCCTCTGACGAAGAGGTAGAACAAGGATCGGACCAAAATGACTACGGGCTTGTAACGGCTCTCTTCTATCTCCTCCTCTGACGAAGAGGTAGAACAAGGATCGGACCAAAATGACTACGGGCTTGTAACGGCTCTCTTCTATCTCCTCCTCTGACGAAGAGGTAGAACAAGGATCGGACCAAAATGACTACGGGCTTGTAACGGCTCTCTTCTATCTCCTCCTCTGACGAAGAGGTAGAACAAGGATCGGACCAAAATGACTACGGGCTTGTAACGGCTCTCTTCTATCTCCTCCTCTGATGAAGAGGTAGAACAAGGATCGGACCAAAATGACTACGGGCTTGTAACGGCTCTCTTCTATCTCCTCCTCTGACGAAGAGGTAGAACAAGGATCGGACCAAAATGACTACGGGCTTGTAACGGCTCTCTTCTATCTCCTCCTCTGACGAAGAGGTAGAACAAGGATCGGACCAAAATGACTACGGGCTTGTAACGGCTCTCTTCTATCTCCTCCTCTGACGAAGAGGTAGAACAAGGATCGGACCAAAATGACTACGGGCTTGTAACGGCTCTCTTCTATCTCCTCCTCTGACGAAGAGGTAGAACAAGGATCGGACCAAAATGACTACGGGCTTGTAACGGCTCTCTTCTATCTCCTCCTCTGACGAAGAGGTAGAACAAGGATCGGACCAAAATGACTACGGGCTTGTAACGGCTCTCTTCTATCTCCTCCTCTGACGAAGAGGTAGAACAAGGATTGGACCAAAATGACTACGGGCTTGTAACGGCTCTCTTCTATCTCCTCCTCTGACGAAGAGGTAGAACAAGGATCGGACCAAAATGACTACGGGCTTGTAACGGCTCTCTTCTATCTCCTCCTCTGACGAAGAGGTAGAACAAGGATCGGACCAAAATGACTACGGGCTTGTAACGGCTCTCTTCTATCTCCTCCTCTGACGAAGAGGTAGAACAAGGATCGGACCAAAATGCAGCGTGATGATGATTCATGATATATTTTAATGAAGGAAAACCTATACATACAGAAACTACAAAACTAACGAAATGAAAGTATGAAAACCGAAACAGCCCTATCTGGTGCAAACACAAAGACAGGAACAATCACCCACGAAAACACTCACAGAATATGGCTGCCTAAATATGGTTCCCAATCAGAGACAACGATAATCACCTGACTCTGATTGAGAACCGCCTCAGGCAGCCATAGACTACGTAGACACCCCACAAAACCCCTAAGACAAAAACACACCACAATAACCCATGTCACACCCTGGCCTGACCAAATAATTAAAGAAAACACAAAATACTAAGACCAAGGCGTGACAGAGCCCCCCCCCCCCACCAAGGCGTGACAGAGCCCCCCCCCCACCAAGGCGTGACAGGGCTTGATTACTTCTAGCCATGACCTTCATATTGGGATGGGGATTAAAGTAGCCTAAATCTTTTTACAACTGGACGACGGGATGTGAAGAAATGCAAATTCAGCGGATGTACATACTGTACACAGGCCACAGCACTGCATCACCCCAAAAACAATGCCCAGAATAAAATGTTGACTTGAGCCACAGGTGTTATTGAAAGTAACTGCCACCGGCGACATTAAAACCACAAAAAAGGAACACACCTCTTCCCAATTGCGCTCACACAGTAAATTTGATGGAATATGCATAAGATATGTTGTGTTGGACATTTATATAGGACCACTGAATAACCAAACACGGCAAGTCAATTGTGTATCAGACTAGTTCTGACATCTGTGATTGATCTCTTATGCATAACCCTTTAAGCTTTAATAATGCTCTATGTAGACCAGTGGAGGCTGCAGAGGGGAGGACGGCTCATAACAAAGGCTGGAACGGAACGAATGGAATGGCATTAAACACATGGAAACCATGGAAACCATGTGTTGGATGTACGTGATACCATTCCACTGATTCCCCTCCAGCCATTACAACGAACCCGTCCTCCCCAATGAAGGTGCCAACAACCTCATGTGATATAGATTTAATGTCATATTTATGATCCTCTGGGTGTAATGTGATCATACCAAATAACCTACAGAATGATGTCAATTTAACTACAGTCCCTCTTACCATCTCAACACAGGGAACCGTTTTCAAGATTTCAATTTTTTTTCACTGTCTTCAACACTTGTTGGTCTTCTGCAGTTTCCTATGGTCTACAAGTCATATGGCTAGCTGCTGAAAATGTATGTTAAAGTGATATCTCAAAACAGAGCCGAAGTGTTTCTCCTTTCTACTGTCGTCTTGTAAGAGGTCCTTCTCCAAGTTCCATCCACGATTAGAAGGCACCTACAGTAAAGCTACTGTCCTCTGCAGTCAGAAGATCCACAAGGACCATGTTTGCTCCTGGGATTATGACATCACCACACCAGAGGCTATGGAGAGCGACAGAGGGACCGACAGACAGTCGGTCGCCCAAGGTAAACCCACAGTTACTACTGAGATGAGCAGAGGGTGTAGGGGGAGCAGGGTTGGGCTCGGTGTGTCTCTTGTCCACCCCTCCAGGCTGTTTGTTGACTCAGATGTGGTGAGTGAACAGGGTGAGGCCCTCCGTGTGGTGTGGGCCCTTCATTCTCATGGAACTTGCCTAGTCTGTCTGCCAGCCTGCCTGCACAGTGCACCCAGTGGATTAGGGTAATGGTGGCCTAGGGGGTGTTGCGCCGCTGGTCTACCCTGACGGGAGGTGATGGATTAGGGATTTTTGAGGGCTGCTGTCAGCCCGAAGGGCCTTGCGGGGGCCAAGGACGCACAGAGCCAGGAGGGCCACCCAATCCCCGGGCTCAGTAACGCGTTGACAAGGGATTATCATGTTTGTCGTGTTGGTTCTGGAGTAGGGTCTGGGGAAGTGCCGGGGTCCGGAAGTGTGCAGTGGTCCTCTGCAGTGGTCCTCTGCTCTGGGTGGACCAGTATCCTCCAGAGAGATGGATGCGATACAGTACAGGAAGTTACATTACAGGAAGTTATGTCAGTAGGTCTAGTGTAGGACCCTAGGTAGGGTTGTAGTGTAGGGCCCTAGGAAGGTAGGTTTGTAGTGTAGCGCCCTAGGTAGGGCTGTAGTCTAGGGCCCTAGGTAGGTAGGGTTTTAGTGCAGGGTCTTAGGTAGGTAGGGTGGTAGTGTAGGACCCGAGGTAGATAGGGTTGTAGTGTGGGGTCCTAGGTAGGGTTTTAGTGTAGGGTCCTAGGTAGGGTTGTAGCGTAGGGTTGTAGGTAGGTAGGGTTGTAGTGTAGGGTCCTCGGAATGGTTGTAGTGTAAGGCCCTAGGTAGGTAGGGTTGTAGTGTAGGACCCTAGGTAGTGTTGTAGTGTAGGGTCCTAGGAAGGTAGGGTTGTAGTGTAGGACCCTAGGTAGGGTTGTAGTGTAGGGTCCTAGGAAGGTAGAGTTGTAGTGTAGGACTCTAGGTAGGTTTGTAGTATAGGGTCCTAGGAAGATGGGGTTGTAGTGTAGGACCCTAGGTAGGGTTGTAGTATAGGGTCCTAGGAAGGTAGGGTTGTAGTGTAGGACCCTAGGTAGGGCTGTAGTGTAGGGTCCTAGGTAGGTAGGGTTGTAGTGTATGGTCCTAGGAAGGTAGAGTTGTAGTGTAGGACTCTAGGTAGGGTTGTAGTGTAGGGTCCTAGGAAGGTAGGGTTGTAGTGTAGGACCCTAGGTAGGGTTGTAGTGTAGGGTATTAGGAAAGTAGGGTTGTAGTGTATGGTCCTAGGTAGGTAGGGTTGTAGTGTAGTACCCTAGGTAGGGTTGTAGTGTATGGTCCTAGGTAGGGTTGTAGTGTAGTGTCCTAGGTATGGCTGTATTCTAGTGACCTAGGTAGGTAGGGTTGTAGTGTAGGGTCCTAGGTAGGGCTGTAGTTTAGGGCCCTAGGTAGGTAGGGCTGTATTCTAGTGCCCTAGGTAGGTAGGGTTGTAGTGTAGGGTCCTAGGTAGGTAGGGTTGTAGTGTAGTGTCCTAGGTAGGGCTGTATTCTAGTGACCTAGGTAGGTAGGGTTGTAGTGTAGGGTCCTAGGTAGGGCTGTAGTCTAGGGTCCTAGGTAGGTAGGGTTGTAGTGTAGGGTCCTAGGTAGGTAGGGTTGTAGTGTAGGGTCCTAGGTAGGGTTTTAGTGTAGTGTCTTAGGTAGGGTTGTAGTGTAGGACCCTAGGTAGGGTTGTAGTGTAGGGTCCTAGGTAGGTAGGGATGTAGTGTAGGACCCTAGGTAGGGTTGTAGTGTAGGGTCCTAGGTAGGGCTGTAGTCTAGGGTCCTAGGTAGGTAGGGCTGTAGTCTAGGGTCCTAGGTAGATAGGGATGTAGTGTAGGACCCTAGGTAGGGTTGTAGTGTAGGGTCCTAGTTAGGGCTGTAGTCTGGGACCCTAGATAGGGCTGTAGTCTAGGGTCCTAGGTAGGGTTGTAGTGTAGGTCCCTAGGTAGGTAGGGTTGTAGTCTAGGATCCTAGGTAGGGTGAAAGCTGAACTACTTGTAGTCAGATGAATCACGCCTAGGAATGTTGACTAGAAGACATGGGGGATTCTGGGTGTTGGTCTGGCAGTAATGGACCAAAACTTGTGTGCTGTAGGAATAACTCCATTCAAGTGAAAATCTTCAGTCATCAGTGGGCGTTGACATTCATTTAGGCGTATCTAAAGTTAGGACTTTGATCCTAGCAGCAAGCAAGAAGTTTTATTTCATATTAGAGACACCCGTCTTGGAAACCGCAGTGGCACATTTGCCTGAACCCCACTCCCAGAATGCTCTGTGTGTATTTTATGGGTTTCTTTGAAATTTGTCAAGCCCCTCCCTCAATTTTACATCTCCTAGGTTACGTCCCAAATAGTGACCTACTCTTAGTTCAGTCACCTCATTGTGTTGTGTTCTGACCTACTCTTAGTTCAGTCACCTCATTGTGTTGTGTTATGACCTACTCTTAGTTCAGTCACCTCACTGTGTTGTGTTATGACCTACTCTTAGTTCAGTCACCTCATTGTGTTGTGTTATGACCTACTCTTAGTTCAGTCACCTCATTGTGTTGTGTTATGACCTACTCTTAGTTCAGTCAACTCACTGTGTTGTGTTATGACCTACTCTTAGTTCAGTCAACTCACTGTGTTATGACCTACTCTTAGTTCAGTCAACTCACTGTGTTGTGTTATGACCTACTCTTAGTTCAGTCAACTCACTGTGTTATGACCTACTCTTAGATCAGTCAACTCACTGTGTTATGACCTACTCTTAGTTCAGTCAACTCACTGTGTTATGACCTACTCTTAGTTCAGTCAAGTCACTGTGTTGTGTTCTGACCTACTCTTAGTTCAGTCAACTCACTGTGTTGTGTTATGACCTACTCTTAGTTCAGTCAACTCACTGTGTTGTGTTATGACCTACTCTTAGTTCAGTCAACTCACTGTGTTGTGTTATGACCTACTCTTAGTTCAGTCAACTCACTGTGTTGTGTTATGACCTGCTCTTAGTTCAGTCAACTCACTGTGTTGTGTTATGACCTACTCTTAGGTCAGTCAACTCACTGTGTTGTGTTATAACCTACTCTTAGTTCAGTCAACTCACTGTGTTGTGTTATGACCTACTCTTAGGTCAGTCACCTCATTGTGTTGTGTTATGACCTACTCTTAGTTCAGTCACCTCATTGTGTTGTGTTATGACCTACTCTTAGTTCAGTCAACTCACTGTGTTATGACCTACTCTTAGTTCAGTCAAGTCACTGTGTTGTGTTATGACCTACTCTTAGGTCAGTCACCTCATTGTGTTGTGTTATGACCTACTCTTAGTTCAGTCACCTCATTGTGTTGTGTTATGACCTACTCTTAGTTCAGTCAATGACTATTGGGTAAACTATTTATATATTGAAAAGGGTGCTACTAACTATATAGAGAATAGGGTGCTACTAACTATATAGAGAATAGGGTGCTACTAACTATATAGAATAGGGTGCTACTAACTATATGGAGAGTAGGGTGGTACTAACTATATAGAGAATAGGGTGCTACTAACTATATAGAATAGGGTGCTACTAACTATATGGAGAGTAGGGTGGTACTAACTATATAGAGAATAGGGTGCTACTAACTATATAGAATAGGGTACTACTAACTATATGGAGAGTAGGGTGGTACTAACTATATATAGAATAGGGTGCTACTAACTATATAGAATAGGGTACTACTAACTATATAGAATAGGGTGCTACTAACTATATAGAGAATAGGGTGCTACTAACTATATAGAATAGGGTGCTACTAACTATATAGAGAATAGGGTGCTACTAACTATATAGAGAATAGGGTGCTACTAACTATATAGAATAGGGTGCTACTAACTATATAGAGAATAGGGTACTACTAACTATATAGAGAATAGGGTACTACTAACTATATAGAGAATAGGGTGCTACTAACTATATAGAATAGGGTGCTACTAACTATATAGAGAATAGGGTGCTACTAACTATATAGAGAATAGGGTGCTACTAACTATATAGAGAATAGGGTGCTACTAACTATATAGAGAATAGGGTACTACTAACTATATAGAATAGGGTGCTACTAACTATATAGAGAATAGGGTGCTACTAACTATATAGAGAATAGGGTGCTACTAACTATATAGAATAGGGTGCTACTAACTATATGGAGAGTAGGGTGGTACTAACTATATAGAGAATAGGGTGCTACTAACTATATAGAATAGGGTGCTACTAACTATATGGAGAGTAGGGTGGTACTAACTATATAGAGAATAGGGTGCTACTAACTATATAGAATAGGGTACTACTAACTATATGGAGAGTAGGGTGGTACTAACTATATATAGAATAGGGTGCTACTAACTATATAGAATAGGGTACTACTAACTATATAGAGAATAGGGTGCTACTAACTATATAGAATAGGGTGCTACTAACTATATAGAGAATAGGGTACTACTAACTATATGGAGAGTAGGGTGGTACTAACTATATAGAGAATAGGGCTCTACTAACTATACGCCTTTAACTATATATAGAATCGGGTGACATTAACTATATAGAGAATAGGGTTCCATTCTATATAGAGAATAGACCTTTTGCACAATGATTCAACGTCCACTTCCGCTCAACTTCCTACCCGATACATAGCTTCCAGTCCCGACCGCGTCCTGTCAGCTTGATTGTAGCCATTCTAGCCTCGATGTCGCTTGTTTTATCATTACCTCAGTATATGAATATAATCACATTTCTATAGCGTTTTTTAAAATCAGTTGTAGAAAATTCTCTTTATCTGTTTAGTTAATAATTTTTGTAAGTACATTTTTGTGTTCTGTCTTTTTTTTGTCTCTTTAGCTAGCAAACATTAGCTACCGGTACCTAGCTAACGTTTATTGAAAATTAGGAAATTAAGAAGATAACATTGAACCTTGTTGTGGGCTTTGACGTCTGAAGGGAGCAGGACCTTTGCTATTCCAGTGGAATAACTACCATGTCCAAGAGTTCTTCATGTCACTGATGGGAAGCATCAACTATATAGACAATTGGGTGTTACTAACTATATAGAGAATAGGGTGCTACTAACTATATAGAGAATAGGGTGTTACTAACTATATAGAGAATAGGGTGCTACTAACTATATAGAGAATAGGGTGTTACTAACTATATAGAGAATAGGGTGCTACTAACTATAAAGAGAATAGGGTACTACTAACTATATAGAGAATAGGGTGCTACTAACTATATAGAGAATAGGGTGCTACTAACTATATAGAGAATAGGGTGCTACTAACTATATAGAGAATAGGGTGCCATTAACTATATAGACAATAGGGTGCCATTAACTATATAGAGAATAGGGTGCCATTAACTATATAGAGAATAGGGTGCCATTAAATATAGAGAGAATAGGGTGCCATTAACTATATAGAGAATAGGGTGCCATTAACTATATAGACAATAGGGTGCCATTAACTATATAGAGAATAGGGTGCCATTAACTATATAGAGAATAGGGTGCCATTAACTATATAGACAATAGGGTGCCATTAACTATATAGAGAATAGGGTGCCATTAACTATATAGAGAATAGGGTGCCATTAACTAT